>NC_045443.1:125456669-125548676 GCF_002776525.5 Piliocolobus tephrosceles | reverse complement strand
GGAAGGAAGGAAGGAAGGAAGGAAGGAAGGAAGGAAGGAAGGAAGGAGGGAAGGAAGGAGAGAAAGAAGAAAAAGATGTATCAAGGACAATAGTGATGTCAGTAGCACATGACTCCTCCTGGGTGCTAAAGTGGTCACTGCTACCCACAGGGACCTTCCCCTCCTTCTGTGTCCCCGGCTGAACTTCTGGGCATGTGCCCTGTTTGTTGGAGATGCCACAGCCACTGTTCGTGCTAATTTGTGTTACCTGCAAATAAGTCTCTGCTTATTGTGTCCTTGCTACCTGCCAACAACAAAAATAAAGGTGGCATTATAGTTCTGTTGTTAGCTTTTTGAGTTTTAGACGCAGAGCGGACTGGGTGCAATCCTTTGTGTGAGAGGCGGGATTTAGGTACGGTCCTGAGACCTGTGTTTCTTTTAGATCCCTGTCCCAATCACAGACACATTCACCTCCCTCCCTGGAGATGACCCAGACGGTGTCCAGCTTCCTTAGGAGGAACTCAGGCCCCTTGACGATGCTCTAGTGAGCTCATGGTGGATTTGGAGATCTCATTGGAGGAGGCTTGAAAAGTCTGAAATTGTCCTTGATTCTTAAACAATGCTTACTAAGCCACACCCCCCAATCTGAAATTCTTGAGGGAGCTTTTTATCTTCTAAGACAGCGCTTGTCCTTGAAGTTTGTCATGTTTCTAACAATAAGACAGAAGAGCAAGCAACTTTCTTTTATGTTGCGTAAGTGATTGTGTTGCCAAACTTCTCCAAGAAGTATATTTTATTTAAACATTTTAGTTGTGTGTTACAAACATTTAGTTGTGTGTTACAACATACGGCTATTTATATGTTAATTACGTATTGCTATATGACATTTTTTTCCAGCAGAATTGAAAAAGTTGTAAGTTTGCTTTTTCCACTTATTCCATAAGACTTCAGATGAAAAAGGGAAATCATCTATAAATCAAGGAATAATTAATTTTAATAGAATTCATTTCCAACCATCGTCTTCCCTCCATTCAACAACCTTTTTTACGAACTCATGGATTCTAATGAAAATATTCAACTGTTGGGAAATATGCTTGTGTATTATCTCTGTTTAATAGTAAAGGAGAACCTCGTGGTTAATCTCCTAAAATCTGGGTTTATCGTGTTCAGTGAGAAATGATGATCACTTCAAAGCTCCATTTAAAAAACCCAAGCCCAGGCCAAGCGTGGTGGCTCACACCTGCAATCCCAGCACTTTGGGAGGCTGAGGTGGGCAGATCACTTGAGGTCAGGAGTTGGAGACCAGCCCAGCCAACATGGTGAAACACCATCTCTGCTAAAAATACAAAAATTATCTGGGCATGGTGGTGCTCACCTGTAATCATAGCTACTCGGGAGGCTGAGGCAGGAGAATCGCTTGAACCCAGGAGGTGGAGGTTGCAGTGAGCCAAGATGGTGCCACTGCACTCCAACCTGGGCAGCAAAGCAAGACTCTGTCTGAAAATAAAACCAAAACCAAACAAACAAAAATAAAAATAAAACAAAAATCCCCAAGCCCAGTGGAAAACAGGGTGCGATCTTCTTTTTTTTTTTTTAACTTTAGCCTTTATTTTACATTGAGGAGTACATGTGCAGGTTTGTTATATAGGTAAACCCATGTCATGGGGGTTTGTGGGTTTGTTGTAAAGATTATTTTGTCACCAAGTTATTCAGCCTAGTACTCTATAGTTATTTTTCTGCTTCTCTCCCTCCTTCCAGCCTCCACCCTCAAGTAGGTCCCACTGTCTGTTGTTCCTCTCGATGTGTCTATGAGTTCTCATCACTGAGCTCCCACATATAATTTAGAACATGCAGTATTTTGTTTCTGTTCCTGCATTCGTTTATTAAAGATAGCGGCCTCCAGGTCAATCCATGTTGCTGCAAAGGACATGAGCTCATTCTTTTTATGGCTGCATAGTATTCCATGGTGTATATGTACCACGTTTTCTTTATCCAGTGTACCATCGATGGCCATTTAGGTTGATTCCATGTCCTTGCTGTTGTGAGTAGTGCTGCAATGAACATTTGTGAACATGTGTCTTTATGGTGGAATGATTTATATTCCTTTGGTTATATACCAAGTGATGGGATTGCTGGGTCGAATGGTGGTTCTGTTTTTAGCTCTTTTAGGAATTGCCACACTGGGCTCTACAATGGTTGAACTAATTTACACTCCCACCAACAGTGTGTGAGAGCGTTCCCTTTTCTCTGCAATCTTGCTAGCAACTATTTAGGATTTCCTTAAGCAAAACTTCAGCGGCCCCAAAGATCTCAAGACATGTGCATATGTAGGAAGTTGAGTTCAGGGTAGGCTTTTTTCTGCTTCAAACCTCCAATCCTCTAAGTGGGGCCAGACATTAATATGTATTAATCCATTCTATTAATATCTATGATGCATATCTACTGGCTGCCTTGTGTGGACCAGGCCTTATATGGGGCTCTGGGGGCACAGGGTGAGTTAGCCCAGACCTTCAGAGAAGATGTGGGTCAGTGAAGGGAGCAGAGACATGAAAAGTAAAGAGTGGCATGTCCTTTGCCCCTGTGGGGTGGTGCGGGTAGGTTGACATGGGAATAATAAGAGTATGTCCTTCAAAGGCTCATTGACTCTCATAGTGAGCCTTTGAAGCATGCATTATTACCTCCATTTTACAGGTTAAAAAAATAGTGAGACACAGAGGGGCTACGAAACTTTACAACATCACAGAGCTAGTGACAAACTGAAACTTCATGCCTATGTGGTACAGTTGCCGAGTCTGAACTCTTAGCACCACCGACATCCAGGTGGGCTGGTGGTTCTGACACCACTCTGTGGTCCAGCACGGCATGGGGAATAGCAGGCTGGGCTTGTGCAGCAGGCAGTGGTCACCCATGAGATTCGGGTCTCATCCAGAGGAGGCACCACTAGAATTCTTTCATTTTCTCAATGCTGAGCACCTGTTCATAACTCGCCACCTGGAACGAGCTGCACCACCTTCTCCCTAGCAAACTTCAGAGCAGACTTCTCCTCTCCCGGTGTCTTGAGACCCTTTGTTCCTACAGTGGGCATGTATGGCAGGTGCCTGGAACTGACTCCAATTCTACTTTATGTGTTCCGGTCCAAGAGCCAGCGAGTTTAATTATCTCGACAACTTTATGCATACCATCTCACTTAACGAGCAGGAGCCCTGGTGGGCAGGAGATGGGAGCTGCATCTCTGATGCTCCTTCAGCTTCCTCAGTCCTCAAATAACCTGGCCCTGTAAATATTTTGTCCAATTGTGTGTAATCCCAACAATGCTATACATAGTCCTTTCTTCACCCCTCAAATACAACCAACTCATTGTCTGCTGCTCATAGGGAATCATTAAACTCTTTCCACCTTGGAGGGTAGCACGGCAGCTGTGTTGCACTCCTCAAAGGCATCTGCAGCCGTCCTAAGGGAGTTTCAAGAGTACTTTTGGCCAAATGCATTCTCATACTGGTGTTAGAACCTTATCCCCCACCTCAGAGACTTCTCCATGCACCACACACCTGTGAAACACCACGTGGTATAAAGTGGAGCAACAGTCAGGGTTCCACCGGAAACAGAAGCAACATATCATCTAGAAATTAAATATCTAGAAATTATATTTATGTATGTGTATACATAATACCCATCTATCTGTCTAGACAAGGAGAGGAGATAGAGCAAGAGAGACGGAGGGGGATAGGTTTGTTTCAAGAACTGGCTTGCACATTCGTGGGCTGGCAATTTGGAGATTTGCAGTGTGAGTGAGCAGGCTTGGAAACCCTTGGGAAACCCAGTGGATGCGGTGTCCACAAGTGGGATTTTTTCTTCCTCAGAGAAATCTGTTTCTCTTTTAAAGACTTTCAGCTGATTGGATCAGGCTCACTAAGATTATCCAGCATCATCTACTTTCTTTAAAGTCAACTAAGTACAGTCACCACCCTCTGCCTTCTCTTCAGGGAGTACTTTCCAAGGTCCTCAGTAGATGCCTGAAACTGCAGGTAGCACCAAACTTCATAGATACTATGTTTTTTTATCTTAAACCCTGGAAGGCCACTAAATGGCTTATGGTTGAGTGATGCATGCAGTGCAGATACGCTGGACAAAGGCATGATTCGTGTCCCAGATGGGACGGGACCTAGCACCACAAGAATGTATTATGTTACTCAGAACAGTGTACAACTTACATTTTATGAATTGTTTATTTCTGGAATTTCTTACTAAATATTTCCAGACCATGGTTTCAGTGAGTAACTGAAATCATGAAAAGCAAGCCACAGATAAGGGAGGGCCACTGTATAGATGTGAGCCACATCGATGAGATATCGTCATAGCAACCTCTGGATCGGCGTTTGATTGACTTGCTGGGCACACTGGCCTACGCAAGTTGGTGCAAAAAACTGACTATCACAGATGGAAAAATCGTATTGATACAGGAGCTAGAAAGAGATTATTTAGGCAGATAGTGAGGGTAAAGGAGTCCTCAGCAAGGGTTCCCTTTTAACAAAAAGCAGTCCCCAAATCCTTTCTTTTCTAACAGAGAGCAGCCTGAAAAATAGAGCTGCAGTGTTCTCACTCATAAGTGGGAGTTGAACAATGAGAACACATGGACACAGGGAGGGGAATACCACACACTGGGGCCTGTCAGGAGGTGGGGGGAAGGGGAGGGAGAGCCTTATGACAAAAACCTTATGCATGCAGGGTTTAAAACCTAAATGAGGGGTTGACAGGTGCAGCAAACCACCATGGCACAGGTATACCTATGTAACAAACCTGCATGTTTCTCACATGTATCCCAGAAATTTAAAGGAAAATAAAAAAGATCCGGCCGGGCGCAGTGGCTCACGCCTGTAATCCCAGCACTTTGGGAGGCCGAGACGGGCGGATCACGAGGTCAGGAGATCGAGGCCATCCTAGCTAACACGGTGAAACCCCGTCTCTACTAAAAAATACAAAAAACTAGCCGGGCGTGGTGGCGGGCGCCTGTAGTCCCAGCTACTCGGGAGGCTGAGGCAGGAGAATGGCGTAAACCCGGGAGGCGGAGCTTACAGTGAGCTGAGATCCGGCCACTGCACTCCAGCCTGGGCGACAGAGCGAGACTCCGTCTCAAAAAAAAAAAAAGAAAAGAAAAGAAAAGAAAAGAAAAAGATCGCGCTGCAGACATAGATAAGTAAGCTGGAAGCTTGCACGGAGGAATGCTGGCAGCTGTGCCAATAGAAAGGGGCTATTGGGGGCCTAGTATGTTCAATATAGAGGCGCCACCTTCTCTTTTGTCACCGCGTGTACAGTAAAGAAACAGGCAACGTGGCGCCGGCCAGGTAGAGACCCCACCTGCATAACACAAGATTGGGGTGGGGTGGCCAGCTTTTTCTCACCTATGCAAACAGTACACTGACTCCTAAGCAGTTCTTTGCATGCTATGCAAATGACACACCTGGTCCGACCAATCTTTCCTGCCCTATGTAAACAGGACACCGCCTCCTCAAGTTCATCTACAGAACCTTCACCACGGAGGAAGACCTGCTCAGGACCCCTCTCTCTGCAGGAGAGAGCTTTTGGCTTTCCTTTGCCTATTGAACCTCTGCTCTGAACCTCACTTGTTGTGTATTTGCATCCTTGATTTCTCTGGCATGGGACAGTGAACCTCAGGTATCACCCCAGATGAACGATGCCACTCCATGATGGGAAAGACAAAAGTTCATCCCAGATAAATGGCTGCTCTCTACCAGCGATGTGTGTGCTTTCCATAAAGGAGCAAAGGAAACAGAAAAAGCGGGGGCGGGGGAACATCCAAACAGGAAATTAGGAAACCATAGCTACCTGAGAACCAAAATCTATGATGATTTCTGCTGCTAAAGTGCAGTCAGAATGACCTCTTTTTCTACAGTTTACTATTGTCCTTTGGAATAGGATGTTTTTTTGCCATACAGGCCTGTCCCACGCATTGCAGGGATGGCAAGATCCAATAAAGCCCTTTAGTTTCCTCCAGACGCTGTGACAAAACAAACAAACAAACAAAAAACTAACACTCAACCGTAAAAAGGAATGAGTTAATAGCATTCGCAGCAACCTGGATGGAACTGGAGACTATTATTCTAAGTGAAGTAAATCAGGAATGGAAAACCAAACATCATTTGTTCTCACTCATAAGTGGGAGCTTAGCTATGAAGATGCAAAGGCATAAGAATGACACAATAGACTTTGGGGACTCTGGAGGAAATGGTGGGAAGGAGGTGAGGGATAAAAGACTACAAATTGGGTTCGGTGTATACTGCCCGGGCGATGGGTGCACCAAAATCTCACAAATCACCACTGAAGAACTAACTTACGTAACCAAATACCACCTGTTCTCCAAGAACCTATGGAAATAAAAAATAAATAAAAATAAAAACTCTAGGAGTATGAAAAAACAAACAAACAAAAAAACACAACTATCTAACAGACTTCCTAATGCCCTGGGGGTGGCAGCATTCCCCATTCAAAACGTAATTCCTGGTTAGATCAAAGCAAGTGGCCCAGGACTGAATTTAATTTTTTCTTGAGAAAGTCAGGAGTGCAGTATTTTGAGAAGAAAATGGGAGAATCTCTGCCCAGCCTCAGTGGTTGTCCTGATTTGGGAGGGGATGAGATACAGGGGACAGGAAGAGTTCTCGCTTGCTGCACTGGACAACTCCATGTAAAAGTCACTGTCTGGGAGATGTAGAGGCAAGAATTATAAATGAGTTGAGGACAGGGCCTCTCCTACATACAGAGCGCCCTCCTTGAGGCAGGGAGAGGGCAGGAACCATGGTACAAAACCAGTCTGCCCCAAACACATGGAAAGTATGGTGTGGATGCTCTACTGAAAAAAATAAAACATTATAGGAAATGAGGCCTCTGGTAAAAGAGCTTCAACCAATATGTGGAAAATGCACACAGACATGGAGTTCCTTTGCTGGAATAGATACCGTCCTTATCTCTTCCCCAGTATAATGACAAAACAACCAATAAGCAAACAATGAAAAAAAAAATCAGAAAACACAAAAGATTCCACTACCTGGTAATAGATCCTGAAGTGATGTACAGAACCGGCATAAATGAAACTATAAAACTGTACTGAAGACAATAAAAGGAGTCTTGAATCAATAGCAAAGCATGTTGTAATCCTGGATCGTAAGATCAATACAGTAAAGGATAAATCCCATCATAAGATCAATGTAGTAAAGGTATAAATCCCACCTAAAGCATTTCTTAAAATCAAGATTATGACAAGAAATTTCCAGAAGGGCAAGAATTCCAAGAAGATATTGATATTGAGAAGGAAGTTATTGTCAGCAAGAATGTAGTTATTGGGCAAGAGTGTAGCCCAATCCTAAAACATTTTACAAGATTCCAGCAATTACCCAAAACCATCCAATGCCCATGGTAAAACAGAGACTAGGTAATGGATAGAATAAAATGCCCAGAGAGGACAGACCCAGAATTTATTAGAATGTCATTGGAATTTGATACATGATAAATGTGCCATTTTAAATTACTGGTATTTCGATCTCTCTCTCTCTCTCTCTCATACACACACACACACAGACACGCGCAAACACACACTTCTAAATGGCATATAGCTGGCTTATAAATCTATTTGGAATTAATTTTTTAAAATGGCACATCTTTACATTGTATTATACTTTCACAGAAATTCACTGGATTAAGGAGTAAAATACACACACACACACACACACACACACACACACACATCATAAATTAACTTCATGAATACAAAGCTTGACCCCTACGTTCAGATGTACAGGAAATGCCTCTTTATTCTTCTATGTATTGCTTCACTTGTATTTGTCATCTTCCTGGCGTAGCGTGGCAGGGATGTAATCCACTTCCAGTTAGGGTTTTCTTAGTCAGCCGGGGCCCAGGGATATTGGCAGGTCCTCCAGGGTCTTAGAGAGCCCCGTGATTGGAATTGGGGGCGGGGCCCAGGTCCTTGGCGCTGCTGTCTTTCCCTTGAGCCTCTCTCCACCACTGCTGCGGCCTCGCGGCCAGAGCATCTCCTGAGTTCTCCCATCATCTTTTCTTCATGCACTGCGGGCGCAGGAGCCATTCAGAGGCTTCCTCCAGCGCATGGATGGGAGGAAAGTGTGGGCGCCACCTCTGCATCTGCAGCCCGGGACCTGAAGGGGTCAGGGAAGCATCTCTACTGCCCCGCCTTAGGCTGGGCTGAGAGCTGGACGCACTGGGAAGCGTGGCATCCCCCAAATCCCCTGAGAAACATGGCGCCGACATCCTCACGTTTCTGTCCCGCCTCACTCCCTGCCCCGCAGTCCTCAGGGTCAGCCGGGGGAGAAGTGCTGGGGGAGGCAGGACGCAGACGGCAGTGCTTCCCCCGGGACACTGACAGCGGCTTCTGAGCCTCCATCATCTCTCCAGGTCCACCAGCCTGCTCTTTCAGGGTGCCTCCTAGCGTGGCTGAAATAGAAGAAGAACCACACGATGGCCTAGAAAAAGATAACCAGGAACACACAAAAGTTCATCAAGTACTACATCGCTGTGCAAACCCATTGTAATAAACACAAAAATAAAGGATGCATATTTATCTGATATATAAATATGAAAGGTTTTTCTATTCTAAAAGAAAATTAATAAACCATGAAGGAGAAATTATATAGGCCACTGTACAACATTTTAAAACTTCAGATTATTAAAATTCGTTATAAATAAACTAAAAGGCAAATGAAACCTGGGGAAATAATTGTAATACAGAAGACAAGCCATTTGCATCCTTAGTATCCAAAGAACATTTATAAATCAAGCAATATAAATACAAACTCTTTAATAAAAAATAGGTTAAGGTCATGAATGAGCAAGTGAGAAATGAAAATAATATAATGTAGGGAATATATATTTTAGAAAAATATTGCACGTCATACCAAAAAATACACTAGAAAGGGTGTGGTGACTCATGCCTGTAATCCCAGCACTTTGAGGCTGAGGCAGGAGGAGTTCCAGACCAGCTTAGGCAACATAAGTGAGACCCTGTCTCTAAAAATATAAAATCAATTTTAAAAAGCACTAAACAAAACTTCAACATGATATGTTTTACTCCTCAGCCTGACAAATACTTTTTAGGCATAATTTCCTCTGTTGGTAAAATACGTTAAAATGGCACTTGCATAGTGAGAGTGTCTTAAAGAACACTTTTGCACTAAGGATTTAGGTCGAATGGAGCATCATATTCATCCTCCTAATTTCACTTCTTAGTATTTATTTCAAGCAAATAATCAAGGTGGGAATTATGATAGAGGTGTTTTTGTGAGGTAAAGAGTCCCCGATTTTAGAAAAGCTTTAAGCAATATGGGATTAACTATTAGACAAAGTAATAACATTTTTACATATGGGATGGGTTACACTAGATGGGCTAAAGATTACTCCTAGTCAGAAACTTTATTATTCAACCAGTCTGTCATCAAAACAGAATTAGTGCGGAACTATAAATGTTTCCTAAGCCTGAATGGAAATAGTGATTATGAGGATGGATGATTATGATGGTGGTGATGGTTATGGTGATGGTGATGAAGACAATGATGATGACGGTGGTAGTGGTGATGGTGATGATGGTGATGATAGTGTTGAAGAAAATTATGATAATGGTGGTGATGATGGTGATGCTAAATGAAAAAAATACATAGTTGACTACACAAAATGTAATGATGATGCCAATAGTGATGGTAGTGACGATGGTGAGGATGATGATAGTGATTGCTAACATTCATTGAACAGTTTTGCTAGACGTCAATCTTATAAGCATTTTATTTGAATTAGACCTAATTTTATCTTCATAGCAACCTGGTTAGTGGGGATTATTATTTGACTCACTCTACCCATGAGAAAAGTGAGGCACCGAAGATTCAAGTATCTCTGCACAGGAATACCTAAAGACAGAAACCTAGTGCCCGATGAAGCTGTGGGCCACACTACAGGCCTTGGACTGCTGAGCCCTGTCCCTATTTCACATCAAAAATGATAGGCTTCTAAGATATTTCGGCTAGTATTGTTTTGAGTCTCCATAATTTCTGCTTAATCTAATATTTTATCATGGAGATTTAAAATATGGCAAAATAATGAACTGTGAACTTAAGTGAGGATCCCTGTAAGACATCAAGTTCCCTGGGCCATCTCCACTCAAGGGACCACAGCCTCCTTCCTGTGCTAGGGAGCTTGGGTCAATGTTCTGGGGCTTTGGGGCAGTGTGGTATGTGGCTCTCCCTCAGTCTTCAGGGTAAAACAGATACTGTAATTGAGCTCTCCCTATCGCCTTGTGAGTTTGGATACATGATTTAACCTCTTACTTTCCTCATCTGTAAAGTGAAGATGATGACAGTACTTGATGATGGTGTTAGGCAAGGAAAAATACACACAGTTTGCATCGTGTGTGGGTTGAGTGCACAGTGCCTGTTATCAATTCTGACTTTCCCACTTATTCCCAAGGTCGACTCTTTACCTCTACTGTTTTTGGAGAAATAGACAATCTCATCATCTTCCAGTTACATATTCAACATGCAGTGCTCTGACTCATTTGTAATCCAGCCTCCATACAGAGTATATTCAAAGAAATACCAAGCCAGTCCCTCACACCTTGAACAACCAGTATAGCTCTTTGGTGGAAGTTCACGAAAAAAAATATGTCATGAGAACTTTGCACCTGTTATCACACAACAAAACTCACTAAAAATATTCTTTGATGATCTCCAATCTCCTTCTCCTGAGAGCTATTATTAAGGCTGTCTCCAAACAGTCCCTTCACCTCGCCAGTGTCTGTAGGTGTCTGTGTTATCATGATTCTCAACATAATTCTTCTCCATCGACCATATATTTCCCTATATATCACCTCATGCCTAAATCATGCATTCCTCTCCCTCATGCTTATATCTGAAACCAGCTCTCCTAAGTGTATTGATCTGAGTGTGTGGAAACAAGGGTCTTGAAGAAACCATTGGGTCAAGAATGGGTGAATTCCAAGGACAGGGTACATAGGAGGGTTTCCAAGCACTCTGCAGTGCCGCATGTGGTCCTGTGCACCTGGATCCAGAGAGTCCAACCCTGGCTGCCTGGGAGAGCTAACTGGAAAATTTTAAAGAAATACCAATGCCTGAGACTTATTCTGGAAAAACTAAACCAGAACCTTGCAGGACCCATAAGCACATTAGTTTTTAGCTAGCTCCCCTTTGCTTCTAACGTGGGGCCAGGACTAAAAGACTGCATTTATCTGATGTTCTCTGCTAGCAGCTCCCAGAGGTCCACATGCCCTGCAGGGTGGTAGCAGGAATCCACGGACGCCCCATAGCCTCCCTGTGCATTCTTCTCCATGTCTGTGTTTTCTCTAGACTTGGGGCTAATTCTTATCGCTTTAGGTTTTTGCTCAGAGAATTTCGTTTTTATCCCAAATGTTCCCTATACAGGGATGACACTTTTGGAAGCATAAGTCCGCAAGTCCAACAGACCGCGTGTGCTTTCTTTCAGTGTGTGTGGGAGAAGGGGAGTGGAGTCCAGGGAGCTTTTCAAAATTCTTCTGTCACTTTTGCATGGAAAAAAAAAAAAAACACATAATATTGAATAGTTGGGTTTGGGGGTGGGGTTCACACAGTCTAAACAATATGTAGCAATGTGGGAAATTCCCCAAAACTCTGCTTCATTAATGATAATAAAATTGTATTAAACCATTTAGGAGCATTTAATTAACATTTTTAAAACATTTATAAAAGTTTTATAAACACAGTAAAGGCAAAGTTCTCCATCCAGAAAGCAAGCTGGCTGTTTTCTTGAAAATATGACATTATTGCGTGTGATGGATCTGATTCCAATCATCTGTATGGAGTTTTGCTATGAGACTTATCTGCTGGACATCGCCCCTCTAAGCCCCAGTGACATTTCTAAGGTCGCCATGTCATTCTTTTCCCCTACCCTAAAACTTCCTTTGTACTTTGAGTAAAATCCAAACCAGTCTTCAATGTCCTGTATTTCTGGTCCTGGTGGCCTTCCCGGCCTTATATTCCAGTGAATCTGGCCTGCCAGCTGTTCTTTGAATGCACTGAACTCATTCACACCTCCAGGCCTTTGCATTCACTGTGACCTCTGCCTGGAATAGTGTTTCGCTTGATCTCTGCATGGCTCTCTCCTTCAGGTCTCTATTCAAATATCACTTCTCAGAGGGACTTTCCTTGATGCTTTGTCTAAAACAACACACTCCTCTCAGATATCCTTTGTCCCCTCAACTTGGTTGATTCATTTAAAAAATGGTCACACTTGATACTTCCAGAAATTATATCATACTTTCTTTCCTCTGATTTACTGTCAGCCTCCTTATTTAGACTATAAGCCCCTTGAGGCCAGGGCCTGGCCTTTTATTTCCCCCTACAACGACCAGGACACAGAAGATGCTTAACATATATTTGCTGAATTCATAAGTTAAAGAATTAACAAAAAGGGAAACCATCCCATAAAATCTGAACTGAGTGAAGCCTTACCTTGAGTGTCTGGAAACAAATTTAAAGAGCCAATCCAATTATATAATGAAATTGTGAATTTGGAAATGTTCCCAGGTTACAGCCTTTTCTGTTCAGAAATCAACTCCCCAACCACTGGGCTTGAGTCCACACTGAGGACCTGCAGTTATGTACTGTCAAAGGGGTAAAAAAAGGGGGATGCAGGACTGAGCTGAAACCCCGTCACCAATTGCGTGGAAATAAATAGGCATGGGATGGACTAGAACAGCCAATCTGTCCCAGTTGTCAGCAATTCTCTCTCTCCAGCTATTTTAGCAGTTAATTTCCCAGCTCAGCTGCAGCAGCTTCTCTTCTCTAGAAAAACAGATGACATTTCACTTTGAAAAAAGAACCCATCGTTCCCCGAAATGTGATGAACTTAAAGCCAACATTTCCTTTTATATCTATAAACAAATCTTTCCAACAAAACAATGTCGTTAGTCCGAGTTCCAAATGACTTTACTACCTTAGGAACTATATCTTCCTTTGTATATTATCCTTTTCTTTTTTTCAAAATGCCAGGGCCAGTTACTGACATAGCACTAATTCCAAGGACTTCATGGATATAAATATTTCCACATCCCTTTGCATTTTAACAATTACAGACAATGGTCAGAATGGAGACACATGATTACAGGGTCTAATACCAATTGAATGGTATTGTCTTAGTTATAAATTAGTTACCAGTATTTTTATTCGTTAAAAAAATAAACCATTAATAATACTTGTACACACAAGCTCGAGTGAGTCTCAGAAAGAGATGACTCGGGTGAAATTCTTCAGTGTAACTTACTCAAGAGAAGGGACTGGAACCCCTCTACACTTCTAATAGACAGACGTGGAGAACTCCTCGGGTTTTTTGTTGCATTAGCTTGGTCTATGGTTCTCCAACAATTAAAATGGGCATTGGAACGATGCCCAATGCACATGTGTGTGGGAAAGAGCCTGATAATTTATTTTTCTCCAGTCACAGAATTTTGGGCCACTCCCAATGCTGAGCTATTCCTAGCTCCTGCCTCTTCATCCATCATAGGAGAGAAGTGCTAGATATCACCAACTCCACCCAAGTTTCAAAAAATAAGGCACCCTTAACAGAGCATATCCTCTTTGAACAATCTTGCTTATAGGATTTTATCCCAAGGAAATAATTAAGATTGTGTCCAATGACATTCCCAAAGAGGAGATTATAACAGCTGTTGTAAAGTATTAAAATATGGGAAAAACCTAAATGTTGAACAGTAAGGGTTGATGAAATAAATAGGAGAATCACTTTTAGCAATAGCTACAATAATTGGGGGCTTACAATGGCTGGCACTGTGCTAAGCACTTAACACTCTTTATAGAAATGTGTTAGTATCGCCCGAGTGAATGCACGCATGCAATAATCCACAGCTTTAAGAATATTTTAAGTGTTTTAATTGACATGGCATAGGCTATATCAGGCAGCTATTGCTACAATAATGCTGCATACAGTAATGCTGTGACTTCCACCAAAAGCATGTACTTTTTGGTGGAGGGCCCGTGTTAGTGGTGACTGAGAGGGGTCAGATCTGCTGCACATACCTCCTGTTGCTTCTCCTCCTCAGACCAGCAGGTATCAAGACATGCTTTCCTCACGGTGGCTGGCAGAGGGACACAAAGGCTAGTCACACACACAAAGTACATTTAGAGCTTTGTTCACGGCATCATGGCTAACATCGCATGTATGAAACATATCCCATGACAAAGACCCAAATCAGAGGGTCAGGATGTCAGTGAAAGGGACTCCAAGTTACGTGGAATGGGGGAATGGATTTTTATTTCTGTTTCTATTGCTAAGAGAGAATGCATAATTGAGAAGGAAAAGATAATCTACCATAGATGCTTATGATATCCCTTTAAGAGAAAGCGCATATTTGCTTAAATATCTGTTGCCTACCTACGTGTCTAATGTGTGTGTATTCTTGTACATGTAATGCATATGTACAGTCACACACATATATGTATGCTTGTACAAATAAGGTTTGCAGTAGGCACATCTGAGTGTTAAAGGTCAAGGGGTTATCCCAGGGAGGATGAGTGCTTTACATTTTTTCTCTGGCTAATCTATGTTTTCAGGTTTTTTGATAATCAAGCAGGGATGAGCCACATTTTATTTTTATAAGATAACTAAATTACATCCAAGCAGGTGGATTACATTCAAACCCCTGAGTATAAGGCAAGGTGGTTAACTCTACGCACAGTCTGGGCATCCTAGACTCTGTCCTGGACTGGGTGAACCCTGGCCTGCCATCCTGCAGAGGAGAGCTCTTCCTCTGAGTACTGAGATGATCATCAAGATCCCAAATGCATTCGGGGCAGCCGGGCTCCCTGCCACCTGGCCCAGCCTTCTTCCTGTCTAATATTTGAGGTGGTGCCTACAATGGGGCTTTTCTCACCCCGACCAGACCTCGGGCCCTTGCTGCTCTCAGGAAAGTCAGTGCTGAACATCCCAGGCATCTGGCTTGTCTGAAGTCTATGCTCTCTGGAGAGCCCTTGAGTCATTTATTGTCCTTTTCTGGAGCAGGGATAGTCAATATCAGGTTTGTCCTTAATTCTCTGGTATGGAAAGCCCTAGACGTCCTCTGCTTCACTTAAAGAAAATATCAACCAGATGAATTATTGATCTGGCCACAGAGCAGAAGGAGGTAAAATCCGACAAAGTAATCTTAATGTCGTTCAAGTCCAGTTGTTTCCAATCCCACATAGTATTGCTATCCGGCCCTCGCGTGCCTTGGTGAAAACAGTCGAGTGAGACATTGGCTTCCAAAGAAAGACTTTAAAGAAGGAAAAAGACTTATCAAAGCTTCCTTTCCTTGCAGCCATCTCTTCAGGACAGCCCTGCTCAGGTTGCAAAATGAATGCCCTAAGGTCAGACTGCACTGCAGGTGTGTTTCATTGGCTCACACAGGATGTCTTGGCTGTTTCAGGGAGTGTCTAGCACAAACAAAGCAAGCTTAGATTCCACAAAAGCAATATAACAACTTGACTGAACACCTACCATGAACCAAGTAGTGCAAGCGACATAGAACTGAGCACTCGGCTACTGGAAAGCAGCAGAGTTCAGAAGGAACTTTGAAGAAAGTTAGACTCAGCTCCAGCAAACAAGTTGCATGATGCCTGATGAAAGCTCACAATTGCAGCAACACATTCAATTGTTAAAAATCACCTTATGGACCAAAGCAAAAGTGAACATAATACACCAATGCAACAGACAAAATAAAACCATCAGACCACACCAGTACCGCCAGCCTCAATGACTGAGAGGCAAATGTTGCTCTATCTACACATTCATTTATTCATCCAACAAACAGGCCTTTGTTCAGCATGGAGGTGTGGCTGGTGGACCTGGGCAATGTGAGGAAGAGAGTTCATGGAGGTCAAGTGCACAGAGGGAACGGCTCAGGGATGGAGACCTAGTTGTGCCAGTGGAAGCCGGCTGCGCTTCTGGGTGGGGCGGGGACTTGGAGAACTTTTCTGTCTAGCTAAAGGATTGTAAATGCACCAATCAGTGCTCTGTGTCTAGCTAAAGGTTTATAAAAGCACCAAGCAGCACTCTGTAAAAATGGACCAATCAGCACTTTGTAAAACGGACCAGTCAGCTCTCTGCAAAACGGACCAATCAGCAGGATGTGGGTGGGGCCAAATAAGGGACTAAAAGCAGGCGACCTGAGCCCGCGGGGGCACCCACTTGGGTGTTCTACGCCGTGGGAGGTTTGTGCTTTGTTCTTTCGCTCTTTTTGTTTGTTTGAGAGGGAGTCTCGCTCTGTCGCCCGGGCTGGAGTGCAGTGGCCGGATCGCAGCTCACTGCAAGCTCCGCCTTCCGGTTTCCCGCCATTCTCCTGCCTCAGCCTCCCGAGTAGCTGGGACCACAGGCGCCACCACCTCGCCCGGCTAGTTTTTTGTATTTTTTAGTAGAGACGGGATTTCACCGTGTTAGCCAGGATGGTCTCGATCTCTTGACCTTGTGATCCGCCCGTCTCGGCCTCCCAAAGTGCTGGGATTACAGGCTTGAGCCACCGCGCCCGGCCTTGCTCTTCCTTTTGCTCTTCACAGTGAGTATTGCTGTTGCTCACTCTTTGGGTCCGCAGTACCTTCATCAGCTGTAACACACACCTCGAAGGTCTGTGTCTTCACTCCTGAAGTCAGCACGATCACGAACACCCCAGATGGAAGAAACTCCAGACACATCTGAACACCTGAAGGAACAGACTCCCGACACATCATCTTTAAGAACTAATACTCACTGCGGGGGTCCGCAGCTTCATTGTTGAAGTCAGCAAGACCAAGAACCCACCGGCAGGAACCAATTCCGGACACACTGGGGACGTGGAGGAGCTGCGAGTGGGGAGGAGAGAAAAGACTGGAAGGTCAGGGACGAACCAAGCGTGGAGGAGTTAGAAGAGAGCACTGGGTGTCCTCCTTTTCACTCTGCAGGCAGTGGAGGGCTGGAGTCTTTGATGGTTTTGAGTAGGGAGCCGATGGGTGCTTTGGGGAGTATCATTCAGGAGCAGTGCTCGGGGCGGTTTGGCCATGCTGAAAGAATGACAGCAGAGACTGCTGCAGGAGACGTCTAATCCATGAGTATGGCTGTAATGGAAGGCCACAGATTGGGCTGCAACAGAAGGCCACAGACTGGGCTGCTGATGAATGGCAGAAATCCATTCTCAGAGATACAGAGGCTGGAAGTCCAAGATGGTGGCACCAGCTAACTTGGTGCCTGGTGAGGACTCGGTTCCAGATCCACAGGATGTCTCCTCGCTAGTTCCTCACTTGGTAGAAAGGGAGAACTCAGGTCTACTTGGGTCCCCTTAGGGCACTCATCTCATTCATGGGAGTTCCACCCTTGAGACTTAATCGCTTCCCCAAGGCCTCCTTCCTAATACCATCTCATTGGGAGTTAGGATTTCAATGGATGAAATGAGAGGAGACACATTCAGAGGATAGCAGGAGCCTATCCCAGTCCTCAGGTAAAGAAAGCAAAGAGGAGCCCAGGACAGAAGCCACTGGAGCAGAAAGAGGTTTCAAGTTTCAGAGCTGGTAGGGGAACAACTGGGAGAGTGGGAAACACGTGGATCCCATGAAAGGACTGAGAAGGTTAGAATGTAAAATGGAGGCTGGGTCAGAGCAGTGAGGAGGGGGTCTTCTAAGTTCTCGTCTGACTTCTAGTGTGATGGAGCAAGTGGAGCACATTTAGCATGTGGTTTTAACTGATAGACCTTCCCATATAAATTGCCGTATGACATAGTGTGTGTGTGTATGTGTGCACTCAGTAGTAGGATTGCTGGATTCTATGGTGGTAAGAGAGTAGAATGGTGGTTTCCAGGTGCAGGTAGAGAGTGAGACATGGAAAGACGCTTGTCAAAGAGTACAGTGTCTCAGTTGTGGGCATCTGACAGCAAGGTGACTGTAGTTGACAATAACATATTGTACACTTGAAATTTGCCAGGAAAGTAGATCTTAAATGTGGGTACTATACGCACATAAAAATGGCTACTTTGCCAAGTGATGTGAATGAGCTTGATGGTGGTGATGGTTTCACAGTGTATCCATCTATCAAAATACCACATTTTATTCCTTAAATACATACGGTTTTGATGTGTCAATTATACCTCAATAAAGCTTTAAACAACTATTAAAAAATAAAGACAAGATATCAAAGTTGAGGCAAGGAAGAAGGGAAGGGGCATTGTGGGGAAGAAATGGTCATGTTCCTGGAAGGTGATTGGAGAAGAGCAAGGTGAACATTCTAGGGGAGGTTATTCCTGCCGTGAATAGAGCCACGTGCTAAAGGTGCCTGAGGGGTTGAGGTGGGTCACCCCTCATCCTTCCTGTGTCACTGATATAGGAGATGGGGGATGAACCAGGTAGGAGGGTGAGGAGGAAGAGAAGTGCTGGGGAGCCCCAGCTTTGCTTATAGGGATCACCAAGGGCACCATGGAGCTGCCTGGCAGAATCTAGAGAGGGATTGTCTCGCTAGAGGGGAGTTGCTTTCTGAAGTTAGAAGCGAAACATTGGAACTAATCTATTATCCCCAGAAAAGTCAAGTTTTTGTGTGTGTTTGTTTTCCTGGAGATGAAACACTTTATGGGGTCCTCCACCCAGTGGGGGACAGGGCAGAAGCAGTGTTAGCAAAACATCAGAGGTTTGGTCTGCGTCCTGCTGCTCACCTCACAGAAAGCCAATCACTGAGACAACAATTACTGCCAAGGAAGAAGGCTTTAATCAGAAGATTTAACTAGAATTTGAAGAGAAACCAGAGTATAGAGGAAGGCTTTAATCAGGTGCTGCAGCCGAAGAGACGGGAGATCAGTCTCAAATCCGTCTCTGTGACTGAATACTATTAGGGGCTGACACAGTAGAAATGTAACTACATGCAGGTAAACAGGAATGATGGAAGGGGAAGGAAGAGGAGTTGATCAACAGGAAGCAGGTGGCTGGTTAGGCAGTCGCGATGGGCGAGGGCTCTGGTGTTTCATCATGCAGATGCGGAGACCTGGTGAGTTTCAGTTCCTTAGTACTCTCTGGGCTCTGGGAGGCCTAATGTTTGGTTTCCTCAGCAGGGAACTCAGATAGGAAAAATGCAACTTTCTCAACTTTCAAGACTAGGACGGTCCACTTCTATGTTTATTCAAAGGAAACCAAAACGTCAGTTCTATGGGACTATCGGGTCTGTTTCGGGAGCAGGTGGATCACATGGAAGCCCCTGAATATAAGGCGGATGGTTAACTCAGTGCACAAGAATCACAGGCCGGGATGCGGGATGTGGCAGTCAAACCAAATGACAGCAGGAATGATCTTTCCTCCCCTCACACCAACTCAGCTCAGTGGGCATGGAGGTTCCAAGTCCTGTTCTAGTATGTTTTCTCTCTCTCAGTTAAAATGACCCTGGTTACATAGGTTTAATCAGAGGATTCTCTGATGTGTTCCTGGAGCTCAGGGAAGAGTCTAAATGGTATCTCATCTGCAAAAACTCCTACTTCTGCATCCAAAGGGATCGAACCAGCAGTAATGATGGTCACAGACCATAGCAAGCCTTAACAAGCCTCAGCCTCGCAGATCTTGACCAACCCACTTCCCCAGGGGAAGTAAAATCCATGCCAAGGGCCTGAGTCTCTGGCCTTGCAAGTCTTTCTAGTCTACAGTGCTTAAAGCCACTACTTGCAGTTTTTCCCCGTGTTCATCTTCCTGTTACAGATTGGTTGTTCAAGAAGAAAAGTGAGATCATTTACCAAAATGGAAATAAGACAGGAAAAGCCTGGCAGCAGCCCCTCCTGGCTGCCCACTCTGCCCTCACCTCCCTGAGCTACACCCACATGCTCTCCAGGAGGAGCACAGCGTGTCCAGGAGTCAACAGTTCCTGGGATAATTGCCAGGCAGAGGCCCTGGCTGCTGGGCCTTTCTGAGAAATTATTAAAAAAGAGAACACTTTGCTGGCTTCTGGGTTCAGATGGTTTATGTCAATTACATGATCTTCGGAGGAAAGAAAAGGTAATTTCACTTCAGTTCTCTGGCCTCACTGTGCTTTGATGAGTTCCAGAAATAACAGAGTCAGAACCCAAGTTTGTTAACGACTTTCAGAGGCTCTCCCACGTGGCACCAAGTCCTGTCTCCGCCGCCACCCACGTCACTGAGTGAATGTGGAATGAGCCTTCCCTGTGAGAATTTTGCTTGTTAATTTCCGAAGCCTAGGACATAAATTATTTGTATATAAATTTAATCCTCTTTTAAAAACAGGATGAAACAAAAACAATCAAAAGGCACCTTTAGCACATGGCTCTATTCACAGCAGGAAAATCCTCCCCTAAAATGTTCACCTTGCTCTTCCCCAGTCACCTTCCCGTATCTTCCCCACATGACTCCTGCTCTTCTTTCTCGCCTCGACTTTAATATCATGTCTTTATTTTTAAAGGTTTTTTAAAGCTTTATTGAGGTATAATTGACAAAACTGTATGTATTTAAGGTATACTATGTGGTATTTTGATAGATGCATACATCATGAAACCATCACCATCAAGCTCATTCACATCACCTGGCAAAGTTACCATTTTTATGTGTGTGTAGCACTAAGACTTAAGACATACTCTTGCAAATTTCAAATGTACAATATGTTATTACCAACTACAGTCACCTTTCTGTATGTTAGGTGTCCAGAACTGAGACATTGTACTCTTTGACAAATATTTTTCCATTTCTCACTCTCCACCTGCGCCTGGAGACCACCATTCTACTCTCTAATTACCATAGAATTCAGCAATCCCACTATTGAATACTTACCCCCTAAAAATAAAATCAGCATCTCTCATGTCCATTGCAGCTTTATTTTCAATAACCAAGGTACAGATTCAATCTAAATGTCAGTGGACTGATAGACCAATAGATAAAATTATATATATATATATATATATATATGTGTGTGTGTGTGTGTGTGTGTTTATGTATATATGTGTATATTCATATATATGTATATACACACATTTGTATATGGGTATATACACATATACACACACACATAATATGTTATATGGCAATTTATATGTGAAGGTCTATCAGTTAAAATTAGAGTCAGTGGCTTGAAGAAGATAAAAGTTATCTCTCTCTGTTAATGAAGCAATTTTTTGAAAAAATATTTATTTATTTATTTTTTTGAGATAGAGTCTTGCTCTGTCACCCAGGCTGGAGTGCAGTGGCATGATCTCGGCTGTCTGCAACCTCCGCCTCCTGGGTTCAAGTGATTCTCCTGCCTCAGCCTCCTGAGTAGCTGGGACTACAGGCATATGCCACCATACTCAGCTAATTTTTGTTTTTTTAGTAGAGAAGGGGCTTCGCGTTTTTGGCCAGGTTGATCTCGAACTCCGGACCTCAAGTGATCCACCCACCTCGGCCTCCCAAAGTGCTGGAATTACAGGCATGAGCCACTGTGCCAGCCTCATAAAGCAATTTAAAGTCAGGCATCTGAGATTGGTGGGAAACCTTGAATGCCTTGAATGACTCAAATTACACACACACACATATATATAAAATTCCAGATATATGTGGAATGTTATTCAGCCTTAAAAAAGAAGGCAATCCCGCCGTGACCCCACTGGAGATTTTCCATCAGCCTTCATTGTCACCAGTTGCTTAGTTCTGTTTCTTTTTAGCTCCATTTTATTTTTATGCTCTTTCTAACTGTGATTCTCAATTTACAAATTTTTATCACCTCGACATGAGACACAGTTGAGATTCCCCTGTTTTTCTGGCCTCTTTTTAGTGCGTGTCTTTGAGGTTGGGCGTTTTCCACCCCAAATGGTAAACCAAGGGAGTTTCAAAACTAATGAGAGCTCTTTTACTTAATAGCTGCCACATTAGAAAAGTGTTTCACTGAACTAGAAGAAGGAAAATAAAATACAATCTTGGAGAAAAAGAAGGGTAGAGAACAGACATGGTGCGGCAATTGCCGGAGTAAGGATCGGCAGGAGTGGCTGAGACACGGTGTGGTGAGTGAGGGCGGGGAGTGCGAGGAGAGTCTGGGAGGTGTCGTGTGCCTGGAGCTTTACAGGCAATTTATATACGAAGCCCCATTCATTAGGGTTAGAGTCAGTGACTTGAATAAGACAAAAGTCACCTCTCTCTGTTTGTAAAGCAATTTGAAGTCAGCCAGTCTGAGGCTGGTGGGGTGTTTTAATGATGCAAAGGACCCAAACTGCTTCTGTTTTTCTGTTCACACTCAATTTGACCCTTTATTAGCATTTTAAATTAAAGTGATACATTTATCCAAAATAATGAACAAATACCAATACAGTATCGTTAACTATGGGCAGGCCGTTCGTTTTTCTCCTCTTTTAAACCTAATGACATTTTTCTGTGCCAGGATTCCTTCCAGAAGGCCACGTTTCATTTAATGGCCCCATCTCCTTAGGCTCTTCTTTGGTGTGACACTTTGTCAGGCTTTTCTTGAGACTGATGACTAGTTTTGAGGAACACTGGTCAGGTACTATAGAATGTCCTTGAATTGGGGAAAAAGCCCTGAGGCTTTTTATCGTTGTGGGTTTCAGAGAAAGAAGATCACCGAGGTAGAGTGCCGTTCTCATCGCATCCTATCAAGGTGCACACGCTTACGCGGTCCATGTGACTTATGACTGATGACTGTTGATGATGATTTGATCGCCTGGCTGAAAGAGTCTTTAGTTCTCCACTGTAAAGCTACGCTTTGTTCTCAATTTCCCTGCTTTACCATTGGAAAACAAGTCATTATGAACAACCCACACACATGGAGTAAAAAGTTAGTCTTCACCTTGAGGATGCAGTGTCTGCATGACTCATTCTCTCTTGTTCTTTTTTATTTGATTTGATTTTAGTTCTGGGATATATGTGCAGAATGTGTAGGTTTGTTACATAGGTATACATGTGATATGGTGGTTTGCTGCACCTATCAACCCAGCATCTAGGCTTTAAGCCCAGCATGCATTAGGTATTTGTCCTAATGCTCTCCCTCCCCTTGCCCCCCACCCTCCAACAGGCCCTGGTGTGTGATGTTCCCCTCCCTGTGTCCGTGTGTTCTCATTGTTCAACTCCCCCTTATGAGTGAGAACATGCGGTGTTTGGTTTTCTGTTCCTTGTGTTAGTTTGCTGAGAATGATGGTTTCCAGCTTCATCCATGTCCCTGCAAAGGACATGCACTCATTCTTTTTTATGGCTGCATAGTATTCCATGGTGTATTTGTGCCACATTTTCTTTATCCACTCTATCATTGATGGGCATTTGGATTGGTTCCAAGTCTCTGCTATTGTAAAACAGTCCTGCTATAAACATACGTGTGCATGTCTCTATATAGAATAATGTATAATCTTTTGGGTATATACCCAGTAGTGGGATCTAAGGAGATTTATTTTTCCCATTTATTGATTAATGCAATCGTATTTATATCAGTATAAACTCACGTTTACTTTATAATGTAGCTAATACTCCTATATATATATATATATTCAAATGTTCCTAGTCTTGCACATTGAGGACACGTTCAATTGGCCTTTGTGTTCTTCCCACATGCCATTGTGTGTGTGTGTTCGTGTGTGTGTGCGTGTGTGTATGTTCATGTGTGTGTGTTCGTGTGTGTGTCCGTGTGTGTGTTCGTGTGTATGTTCATGTGTGTGTGTTCGTGTGTGTGTGTGTTCGTGTGTGTGTGTTCGTGTGCGTGTGTTCATGTGTGTGAGTACTTCCTCAGCTTCTGGAACTACAAAATGCTTAAGGCTTGTCTTACTCTGTTCAGGCTGCTATCACCAAATATTATAAACTGTGTGGCTTATGCATGGCTGATAAACACTTATTTCTCATACTTCCTGGAAGCTGAAAGTCTGAGACCAGGGCACTGGTAGATTTGGTGCATGGTGAGGACTTGCTTCCTCGTTCACAGATGGCCTCTTTCTTGCTGTGCCCTCACATGGAGGAAGGGGAGAGAGAGCTGTTTGCATCCTCCTTTATCAGGTTGCTAATCTCATTCAAGAGGGCACTACCCTCATGATCTGGTCACCTCCCAAAGGCCCTACATCCTAATACCATCACCCTGGGGGTGAGGGAGTCAGCGTGTGAATTTCAAGAGACCTCAAACACTCATCTTATGGGGAGGCTCATCTTCTGTGTTTTTTGCACCAGTCCTAGAATTTGCCATTCCTCCAAGGACTCTTGGCATTTTTTTTTTTTTTAATTGAAGAGCAGTGTTAGAAAGTCAAGATCATGGTGCTAGGTGTGCTCGTTGCAGCTAAATACAAATAACTGTCTGGCTGCTTTCCTACCAGCAAAGAGAGGAAAGTGATAGAAAAATGATTCATAGCTTTGAAGGTAACCACAGGAAACCGGTATTGAAAGAATAACCTCCTTTTGTTAGGTACATACACATTTAGGTATTACGTCTTCTTGGAGAATGGACACAGTCTCTACGTAACATCATTCTTTATCACTGATAATCATCCTTGTTGTGAAGTCGGCTTTGTCTGAAACTAATATGGCTGGAACAGTTTTCTTTTGATTCATGTTAGCATGTTGTATCTTTCTCATTTCTTTACTTTTAACCTGAGTCTTCCTATTTAAAGTGGGTTTCTTGTAATCAAGATAGAGCTGGGTCTTGTTTTTACTTTATCCACTCTCATGAATTTTGTCATTTAATAAATACATTGAGATCATTCACATTTAAAGTGAGTTTTGATACCACTGGATAAATATAAACCATCATTTTAACCATTTTCTATATATGGCATTTGTTCCTTGTTTTCTGTCCTGTTTTTTGCCTTTTCTTGTTTTAACTTTGCATTGTATTTGATTCCATTTTATCTCCTCTGAATTATACTTAAAACAATTTTTAATGGTTACCCCGGAGTTGACAGTATACATTTTAACTAATCTAAATTCACTTTCAAATTACATTCTGCCACTTCCTATATTATGCAAATACCTTATAATGGAGTATTCCCAATTTCTCCGTCCTATCCTTCACAAACCGATGTGATTCATTTTACCGTTTACATCCTGTAATCGACCATTACAGTGTTACTACTATGGGTTTAAACAGTTATATTTTCAATCAATTAATAACATGAAAAATAATGTTTCATTTTCCCTTCCCATATACCTCCTCTGATAAGATTTATTTTTCTATGTAGTTCCCAGTGTCTACCTTATAACATTTTCCTTCTGACTGAGCCAAGTGTTTTCACATTTCTTGCAGGGAAGATGTGCCAACGATGAATTCCCTCAGGATTTTGTTTGTCTGAGAATGTCTTTATTTCTCTTTCGCTGTTGAAAAATTCCATCACTGGACATAGAAGTCTGCATCGATGATTTTTTACTTTCAGTACTGTAAATATTTCATACCAACGTCTTCTTTCTTGCATGGCGTCTGATGAGAAGTCTACTATAACTATTTTTCTTGTATTTCCATAGGTAAGGTAAGATGCCCAGCCTCCCACTTGGGCTTCTTTCAAAAATATTTAATTTTTAATTTTCTGCAATTCAAATACAATTTGTCTATTTTACATATGTGTGCATGCATGTGTCTACATGTATGTATACGTGTGTGTGTATATATATATTCTACTTGGTGTTTTCTGAGGTTCCCGGATGTCTGATTTGGTGCCTGTCATAAATTTGGGAACGTTCTAAGCCATTTTTACTTCAAATATTTATTGTGCTCTACTATCCCTTTGACACCCTCCTGGTATTCCAGTTATGTAGATGTTACAATTTTTGAAATAGTTGCACAATTCCTGACTGTCCTGGGGTTGCTTGTTGTTTTTGTTTTAATATTGTTCTTTTTCCACATCAATTTTTGATATTTCTTGACCTATTTTCAAGCTCAATGATTTTTTCCTTGGTCATATGAACTCTACTGGCAAGACCAGTCCAGAAATTCTTCATTTCTGCTATAGTGTTTTTGATTTCTAGCATTTTTTTCTGCTTATACGACCCACCTGTTCCTGTGTGTTGCCCACATTTTCTTAGAGTCCTTAATGCATTCATCATAATTATTTGATATTATCTGTCTGATTACTCCAACATGTGTTACATATTCGAGTCTTGTTCTGATTTTTTTTTCTTTCTTCAGATTATGTTTCCCTTACCTTTTGTCATACCTTGTAAATTTTTGTTGCATTGAATACTAGGAACTGAGGAAAAGAAGCCTTTATTGTGATGACAATTTATGTCAGTCTGGTTAGGCCTTGGACCGACCGTGTTAAATGTTAAATGTTTGTCGTAGCTCTATGTGCCAGAGGTTTTACATTCTTCACTGTTCTTGCTTCAGTCTCCTCTTCACCCTAGGTCTTCCTAAATATTCCATCTCATACAAGGTTTATGGCTTGCAACTCTTTCAGTTGTAGTGCATTGCTATTGTATTGGAGCCCTGTAAGCGTGCTGTACGGGGCTGTACGGGGGAATCCTTCTATCATCTTCTAATTAAATTTCCATCTTTGAGTGGTCCTGTGTCTCCGGGCTGTAACACATTCATGAGTATTTCTTTACGCCTATGGCTATTGTTTTCCCCCTACCCTCTGCTCCCTTTCATGACCTGCAGAGTTTCCAATCTATTTCTCTGAAGACTCTGCCCTTTGGTGACTATGCATTTTTCACCTCCTCGGTGAATCAGGAAGAGAGGTGCTGTGGTGGGAGAAACATCTTTCCCCAGGTGGGATAAAGCTCTGATAATCTTTTTATCTGGAGAGTAGCCCTTTGTTGTGGAGATAGCGCTAGGCTTGTTTCACAATCGTTACTCTTCCTCTTCCCCAGCTGTGGCCATAGCAGGTCTTTTCTGGATCCTCACAATGGCAATCTAGTGGGGTTCTTTGGAGATAAAGCCCATGAAAGTGTGGGGTCTCCCTAAAACCGGGACCCCCAGGGGTTTCTCTCTCTCCTGCTAGTCATCATCCAGATTCCCCCAATTCATCAAAATCCCCACTAAACTGGCTGGGTGCAGTGGCTCATGCCTGTAATCTCAGCACTTTGGGAGGCCGAGGAGGGTGAAATCACTTAAGATCAGGAGTTCGAAACCAGCCTGGCCAACATGGTGAAATCCAGTCTTTCCCAAAAAATTACAAAACTTAGCCAGGCATGGTGGCATGCACCTGCAGTCCTAGCTACTCAGGAGGCTGACGAGGGAGAATTGCTTAAACCTGGGAGGTGGAGGCTGCAGTGAGCCGAGACCACATCACTGTACTTCAGCCTGGGTGACCGAGTGAGGCCTGGCTCAAAAAAAAAAAAAAAAAAAAAAAAACAAAAACAAAAACAAAAACCAAAAACAAAAAACCCTCTGAACTGATCCTACCTGTTTATGGTTTCAGGGGCCTCTGCTCCAGGTGGGAAGATCTTGGCTGTGGCTCTCTTGGTTTACCTGTGTCTCCAGATTTGGGGGTTGAAGCTTGCTTGGAAATCTCAGCTCTCGGATGGGTCTAAGAATAGTGACTGATTTTCAGTTCTCCCAGCTTTGCTTTGTTGTAAGGATAGGAGTCATGATTTCCAAGCTCTTTACATGTTGGGACTGAAACAGATGTCCCCTTCCATTATGTTTCTAAAGAAGCCCTTAACATCCAAATGTAGCCTGAAGTTGATTCAAGGAGCAGCTGCTTTGTGGTGTGGGGAATCCCGGATTCCCTATGTACAGAGCGTGGTCTGAGGCATCACAATCAGGAAAACGTGGTGAGTGGCAAGTGAAGGGGTGGGCGGGGTGGGGGGAGGTGCCCCTTCAGCAGCTGCTTGAAGACTCTGCTTCTTTCCCTCTTGACTGGGGCAAACAAAGCTGCCAGAATCACGTCCTTCCTAAAATGACTTCCCTGCTGCTTCACTTCAGGACGATGAAGTGGGCTAGTTCTGTCAACTGAAAGATTCTAGCTAGAGCAATTACCATGCTTTCAGCAGCAGGCAGTTGAAAATTCTGACTCAGGGTCATTTAGATAATGGGGGAATTCTCTTTTTTTTCACATATGAAGAGCTGTTAAGATCTAGGGAAGATTACAAACTTGGTTGATTGAGGAGCTAATCAATGTCATTACGGATCCAGGTTTTTTCCATCTGCTCTCCTGCCTATAGCAAAGTTTCCAATCAAATTCTAGTTTCTCTACCCCTTCCTTGAAAGATGATTTCTAATAGCAAACAGAGCTATGGCTTTTCTTATTCTCTCTCTCTCTCTCTCTCTCTCTCACACACACACACACACACACATACACACATACAGAGAGAGAGAGAGATGCACCTACAACCTCACTGCAATTATACACTGTAGGTTGACCCAAGCAGGACGAAGGCAACTGACTCCATCCTCAGCTCAAGGAATAGGGCTTTAATTGTATATGAATTGTCATTCCCAAGGCAAATGCTCTTGGTGGAAGTATGAACCCATGACCTAGGGTGACCCAAGCAGGATGAAGTCAAGGGCTAAGAAGGCAAGCAAGCAAACACTGATGGTGTTTCTTAATAACTGGTGTGTTCTTAAGAAGCACATAGGTGAACTGGTGTCAACCTAGGTCATGGGTTCATACTTTCCCCAGTAGCATTTGCCTTGATCATATACAGTTAGAGCCCTACTCCTTGACCTCAGGATAAAGTCAGTTTTTCCTAAAGCCTCTAAGGAGTACACCTGAATAAAATCAGAGCTGTATTAGGAAGAAAAGGGATTCCGTTGCGAGGCAGGCACCTAACCATGTCCACTACAGTTTGCAAGCCTGGCCCACTGCCTGGTCCCCAGAAGGTGCTCAGTAGTTAGAAGATGAAAGAATGAGTCCATTTCTCAAAACCCCATTCCCATTCCCATCACCTTCCCCCTGCTCTGGTTTTCCCACTCTGTAGTCCATCATTCGGTGGCCACTGTCACCAGGCTGTCTACTCATGTTCCCCTAATGGTCCACTATGAAGAGACCCCCCCACCCTCCTCATCAAACTGCAGGAAGACTCATTCATGGTGCAGGAGAGGAGGCAGAAGGGGCACATGTTCCCCACACTGCTGAAAACACATCCAGATCCTAGACCCTGCTGCAGTTTCCATGGCCCAATGTCTAGATTAGAGAAATGCCACGTTTTCAGAATGATTTCCAAAAAAGGAGTGGATTCTTTCCTGTAATGGTTAATGTTGAGTGTCAACTTGATTTGATCGAAGGATGTCAAGTATCGTTCCTGGGTGTGACTATGAGGGTGTTGCCAAAGGAGATTAATGTGGGGAAAAGAAAGAGAGATCAGCCTGTTACTGTGTCTATATACAAGGAAGTAGACATAAGAGACTCCATTTTGTTCTGTATTTGAGATGCTGTTAATCTGTGACCCTACCTCCAACCTTGTCCTTGCAAGAGATGTGTGCTGTGGTGACTCAAGGTTTAATGGATTTTGGGCTGTGCAGGATGTGTCTTTGTTAAACAAGTGCCTAAAGGCTGCTCGCTGGTTAAAGGTCATCACCATTCTCTCAATCTCAAGTAAGAGAAAAGCATTTGTCTCCTGCCCATGAACACCTCTGTGTAAAACCCGATTGTATGCTTTGTTTACTGAGCAAGGAGAAAACCGCCTTTAGGAATAAGGTGGGACTTGCTGGAGCAATGCTGCTAAAAGATTTATGGAGAGTTTGCATATGCATCTCAAGGCACAGCATTTTCCTTTAAACTTACTCATGTCACAGGGATTTTTGTTCATATGTCTTACTGCTGATTTCCTCCCTACAATGATCCTATTGTCCAGCCACTCCCTTATCTTTAAGATGGTAAAGATAATTATCAATAAATACTAAGGGAACTCAGAGACGGGGCCAGCGTGGGTCCTCTGTAAGCTGAGCACCGGTCCCCTGGGCCCACTTTTCTTTCTCTATACTTTGTCTCTGTGTCTTATTTCTTTTCTCAAGTCTCTCGTTCCACCTAACGAGAAACACCCACAGGTGTGGAGGGGCAGGCCACCCCTTCAGATTAACATTTAGGTCACTGGACTGGGAAAGGGAGACCCTCCCTCAATGTGGGTGGGCACCATCTGATCAGCTGCCAGTGTGGCTAGAATAGAGCGGGCAGAAGAATGTGGACAGACTAGACTTGCTGAGTCCTCTGGCCTCCATCTTTCTCCCGTGCTGGATGCTTCCGTCCTCAAACATCAGACTCCAAGTTCTTCAGCTTGGGGACTCTTGGACCTTTGGCCACAGACTGAAGGCTGCACAGTCGGCTTCCCTACTTTTGAGGTTTTGGGACTCAGACTGGCTTCCTGGCTCCTCAGCTTGCAGACAGCCTGTTGTGGGACCTTGTGATCGTGGGAGTCAGTACCGCTTAATAAACTTCCCTTTTTATATACATCTATCCTGTTAGTTCTGTCCCTCTAGAGAACCCTGAGTAATACGTTTCCTGACTCTGAAATTCATTCCAGACCCACATAACCACCACAAATTATCTTCCAGAAGGGACAGGCTTCTGTGGTTACAGCTGTCTCTGACAGCTCTTCCCTGACAACAGGGGGGATTACTCATGAATGAAGGCAAGCAAAGCCTTTAAACCCCATAATAGTGACAAATCAGAAAAGCACAAGCAAGCAAACCCTGATGTTGTTTCTTAATAGTATGCATTTGGAGTGAGTCTAGTATGATTGTGTGTGTGTGTTAGAATACACGAAGTTTGATTATACATTAAAGCATATTACACTTTCCAGTTTTACCCATTATAAAAATTTGGACACAAGTTCAATCTGCAATAATCATAACTTTTAAATAGCAATGTTTATGCCAGAGCTAATATCCATGTTCAAATAATCAAGGATTATAAATATATTACTAAGGCCTGTGAAAAATCATTTTATGTTCTATGTCTGAATAATTGGAAAGCAGGAATTTTTTATTTTTCTTTTGAAGTGAGAAAAATATACCTCAAAGTTATTTCTTTTAAACTATTCTAATCAACTTGCACCATTTATTAGAAATATCTGTTTCTATCATCAAAGATCATTCTTGGAGTGTTTATGCTCCCAGTTCAAATATTTATAGGTTTCAGACTTGAGATGACTTATTTCTATTTGCTTTTAATTTCCTTATGCAATGTTTCAAATTTACCACAAGTCATTATGAATGGTTTGGAGTTGAATTATGTAGAGGTGCCACATTATTTTTGATTGCTTGCATTTGATGAGGTTATTAAAACAGCAGAAAAATAAATTACCATAGCAACAAAAACATAAATTCATAGCCTGTTTCATAATCTTGGGCCTGAAAATAATGGCACAGCTCTTAACAGCTCAGGCATGATGTAATGCAAACACTTAGCTGAGTCATGCAGGATCCAGAAATCCATCACAGTTCACTGGTATTGAATTTTTGAAAAAGTCAGCCTTGCAACCTTGAGCCTGGGCCATTTCTTTCTAACTTCGGAAGGCCTGTGGGTGTGCACAGTAAACTCACCTCCATGCCATGTCCATGGGCCTGTCATTAACAAGGCCTTGCTGAGAGTCATTTGTATGGCCAAGAAAAATCACCACCTTAGAAAAGCATGTTCTCTTCTACTTACACATTTTATGTTCCCCCGTAAGTAATGACATCTTTGTCCTCAAAGTAATATACACATATCAATAGGTGAGAAAAACAAGACAATTTTTAAAGGAGGGGGAATAGAAATGGTATTAGTTTCATAAATAAAATATATGCCTAGAAATTATGCAAGGCATCAGTGCATTATGGGTTAGCTTGTCTTTGATTGACAGACTATGTAATTTGCTTGTGGCTTCACTTGATAATTGCCCAGAGATAAAAATGAAAGGGAGCACCTATGTCCTTACATGGTATTTTATTAGCAGCTCGACTGTTATCACAAGAGTAAGTGTATTTTTTATAAAGCATGCTGTGCTGGTCTGGGAGGCAGCAGAAAAACTTGAGAAGAGAGAGTTTGATCCCTATTCTTTGCTCTGGCTCTAGAATTAGCTCTGGATTCGTTCTCTCCATTGATGGTTCTGGACAGGGTTAATGTTTTACAGTATCATTTGAAAAGGTACAACTCTTTTCCAGAGCTTATTCCACATTAGCATTTAAACTAATTTAATTTTATATTTGGATACTTGGAACCAGGAAGATTAATACAGTGTTAGAGACTCATGATCTTAAAGTACATAAATTGTCTTGAATCTTAATGGCATGATAATACAAATCTTAATGGCATGATAATACAATAAATAATACATTTATTGAATACCTACTGACTGACAACAGTCTTGTAGGCACCAGGACACAGGCATGAGCCAAATGGACAAAGGCCCAGCTCTCATGGTGCTGACATCCTGGCAGGGCCTCGGGTTGGGGAAAGTGATGGCAGGGGCAGGGAGGGCAATTAGGAGGCAAGGACAATAGTCATGGCAAGAATAGGAGGGCAGCTGGGACAAGGCGATGAGCTGAAGATGTGGGCAACGCATTTCTAAGTCTATTTTGAAGGCAAAGCAATGGCATGTTCTGATGAACCGAATGCATGTTACACGCTATGGAGAGGAGCCAAGGATGAATCAGAGGGTTTCAGACCGACTTGATGAATGAATGAGAGAGCATGAGTGAGAGGAGAGGCCTTGTGAGGAGCAGATGGAAGGATAGGTACTCATTTGGGGCATGTTTTATTTGAAAAACATCTTAGTTATGTGAATAGAGATGCCCAGTAGGGATTTATCTTGTGGAGTCTGGAGTTAAGAAGAGAGACCCAAGCTGGACATGTCTAGTGGCTGATTGTTAACGTATATATGTGGGTGTGTGTGTGTAGAGTCATATATATGTATAAAATATGAATGTGTATATGTACTCATATATTCATATTATATATAATATATATTATCTTATGCAAATATGAATTTAAAAATTATATGTGTATATATGTGCATATGTGTATATATGTATATATAACATGAACTCTAAATTCAAATTTTAAATATAACAAAATACATATATATCCATATACACATCTAATTATTTACCTATCTATATACATATGTAAAATATGAATTATATATATTCATGGATATATATGAATATATATATCCAATCCAATTATATATATCCATGAATACACATGGATATATAATTATATTTTTATAATCTATATTATATAACAATATATAATATAGTAATATGAATTCTATATATTCATATATTACATGTGGATACTATTATATAATAATACATAATATAATAGGAATTATATATGTATATATTATACAATATGATTTTAGAGTTAATAGAGACTATGTACAGAACCTGATCCCTGGAGCACTCCTAAATTAAAAGATTGGAAGCTGAGGATAAAAATCACAGACCTGAAAGTCTGCTTCGGGTATTGTGTAATTAGAGTAGAGATGAAAGTTAAAAGGGAGCATTGTGCTGAAAACCGAGCAAAGAGTGTTCCTCCACAAAGGCGAAAGTCATCAACGGAGCCAAGCGCTGGGAGCTGAGAGCTCATGATTTGGACATGGGCGCTTCTATGCCAGTCACAGCACCTGGCCAGGAGCATCAGACATTGGAAACTGCCCCGCTTTGTCAGAGCTACTAAATAATCATTTTTAATGTGAGCTATCAACCTCAGCAACCAAAACTAAACAAGAATGCCAGAGGGAAAAAGCAAATATTAACTTCTCAGTGTGATACATGAATGCTTCATGTATATGCTGGCATCCCGTTTGAGAACATAATATATTTTAGCAATATGCAAGTGTGAAGTGGGCATTTTTCCTGAGTATTAACCTATGTCTAAGTTTTACTCCCAGCTCTTCCACCTGCTTACTCTTTGAACTTGGGTAGGTAATTTAAACTCTCCAAACCTTTTATTTATTCCACTATACTTGGACCATAACAACAGTCCTTGAATATGGGAATTTTGTGGAGAAAAGTGAGTTAATGTATGAGAAATGATATGATATGTTGTGGTCTTAAGCACTCAATAACAACTTCAGTTGTTATTACTATTATCATTTTCACTTAATCATAATAGTATTTATTTATTTATTTATTTTTGAGACAAGGTCCTGCTCTGTTGCCCAGGCTGGAGTGCAGTGGTGCCATCATAGCTCACTGCAGCCTTGAACTCCTGGGCTCATGAGACCCTCCTGCCTTAGCCCCTCAAGTAGCTGGGACTACAGGAACATGCCACCATGCCTGGCTAATATTTTTATTTTTTATTTTTTGTAGAGACAGAGTACCTCTGTGTTGCCCAAGCTAGTCTCAAACTCCTGGGCTCAAGTGATTCTCCTGCCTTGACCTCCTAAACATGGGGATTACAGGCATCAGGCACTGTGCCTGGCCCAATTATTGTCATTTATCAGTGCATTTGAGATGACCTAGTGAGGTTCTTGATCGGTCGCAATAGTGAATACAATACTGGGAACTGAATGTATCAGGTCTAGCTTTGTCCCAGCATTTCAGCTTGTTCTACACACCAGGGCTCGTAAGTCATAGTTCTTCTTGAGGGTCTATTTACCATTTTAGGAATTCCATGTGAAAAGACAATTGCAAGCCCCCCATATGCTCTTCCTACTTTCTCTCTTACATCATCAGGCATCCACTCTGGCCACCAAAGGCATAGCATGAACAGAGAGCCCCAGGGCTCTGCCTGCGTTGGCCGGCTGGAGAAAGAGCAAATGGAAACCAAGAGGGTCCACGTCTCCCCAGGGACTTGCTGAAACTGTTGGCTGCTGGTCACCCTCAGTAGGACCCCTACAGACCCTGTAAGTTCCTCTGTGGCCGTGCTTATTGCCTGGTGCAAAGCAGAAAATGAAAAGGTGAGAAGGGCACGAAGAAAAGATGCTGCCCTTTTTTCATTCTACCCTTTCTCACCCCTTATCCTCCTCTTCTCCTGTCATTATCCTCTTCTGGGAGCTTGGTTTATGAGACAGAAGAAGGAAAGGAGAAGAAACACAAGGCAGAAAGCTGCAGTCTATTATGCCCTGGAAAAGAGGTTTTAGGGTTGGGCTCCAGGGTTGACCTGTTGTATTTATTTATTTATTTAATTTTTTTTTTTTTTTGAGACAGAATCTCTCCCTGTCACTCAGGCTGGAGTGCAGTGGTGCGATCTCGGCTCACTGCAACCTCCGCCTCCAGGGTTCAAGTGATTCTTCTGCCTCAGGGTCCCAAGTAACTGGGATTACAGGCACCTGTCACCATGCCTGGCTAAACTTTTTTTTCTTTTTTTTTGTATGTTCTTAGTAGAGACGGGGTTTTGATATGTTGCCCAGGCTGGCCTCAAACTCCTGAGCTCAGGCAAACCGCCTGCCTCAGCCTCCCAAAGTGCTGGGATTACAGGCATGAGCCACCACGCCCAGCCTGACGTGTTTTAGTGCAAACCCAGGCTCCAGGTTTTTTTTTTTTCATTTTGTGAACGTGGGTAAGGGAAGTTATTCCTCCTCTCTTTGTCTCAGTCTTCTTATCTATAAAATGGTATCGATGACAAGATGAAATGTGTGCGGACAGGATCAGTGGTAGAACATGACCTGGCGTGGCCTTGGAGCACTATCTGTCCACCGTGGACTCCAATGAACAGGCACCTACCTACCGTGAGACACCTTTGCGCAGATCGCACATTCGAATAGGGAGTGTTCACCTGCTCGTGCCAGGAACTGCACGTTGGGAGTCCCAGCACGGGCACAGCACTCAACTTATCCTTGGGTCAGTGGCAGTCCATGTTACCTTTTACCCCCCACCAAACCCACAAAATGAATACCCATTTGATGAATAAAGAGGCTGAGCCGAGAAAGAAAGATGGATAACACTGTGTTTGAGAGCTTGGTACCAGGGTTCAAATTCTGCCACTCATAGGCTGTGTGATCACAAGCAGTTTACTTGACCTCTCTGAGCCTCCATTTTCCCTTTTGCAACATGTCCCTTGTTGTGCCACAGTGAGGATTAAATGAGAAAATGCATATGAAAACTCAGTCTGGATTCTGGAACACACCAATGCCTAATTATCCTCAGTGACGATTATCCCTGATCAACACATGCTTTTGGATCAAGTCTTCACCCCACCTCCTTCACTGACTCTTTGGTAGGTGGGCTGGGGACCCAGGAGGTCTGGTTTTAGAAAGGAGGGGTCCAGTGTAAGGAGGCTTTAGACACTCGTCAGAAAGATGAGAGAAGGTAAAAATTCCATCATCTGTTAATATCTACGAATGGACATTGTTCAACAGACACGGTATAGAATATATATTAATGGATATTTTCCCAAAAAAAGGATAAAATTCTGACCTCCATAGAGATATGAAATAAGTATATTATTTCACTCATTCATAAAGGACCAGATAAATTGTTAAATGAAGAATCGGGTGAGCCGTTCAAAGGAAAAGTCAAATAAAGTCACATTTATATGAAATGACATTATATCGAAATGAATTTACAAACAGATATGAAGCCGACTTTGTCGATGGGGGAGAAAGAAGTTAATTGAATCTCCACTGGAAATAATTTATTTTCTTATCTACAAAAAAATGAAAATAATAATTTGGCATCGTTATCAGCTATCTACAATTGACAGATTATAAAACAGCTCAAAGGCAAAGTTGCATCAGAATCAGATAATCAGGATGATCTTACTAAGCCAGAAGTTGGCAAACTAAGGGCAGCAGGCCACATCCAGCCTCTCCAGGTTTTGCACATAGAGGTTTATCGGAACACAGCCATGTTCATTTGTGTATTCATTGTCTCTGGCTGCCTTCACACAATGCAGAGCTGGGGAGCTGTGTACAATACTGTGCTGGCTCCAAAGCCTTGAGTGTTTACTCCCTGGTTCTTTATGGAAAGTGGGTGCTGACTACTGCTCTAAATAATGCATGGTTTTCCACGGAAGCAGTTTCTTTTTTCTACAAAGGGAAAAGGGAAGGACCGACTAGTAGGAAAAGATGAAACCATATGATGAGTTGATGGGGTCAAGTGCTGTTTCCTCTGAGACAACCAAATGCATCTCAGGGCCCTGGAGGCACGGAGCAAAACATGTCTTCTGGAGCAGCCACTTTGCTTTTCATGCAAATATCGAATATGCAGTTTGAAAAAGGTCCCCAGGGAGTTTACTGCAAATAAAAGCAGTAGACAGGGCTGTCAGGCTGGGCTCCGTCTAGGAGAAAGCCTTGATCCTTTAGAATTGGTGATAAGCTTTCACACATGAAGGCAGCACCGAAATGGGTTGACAATCAAAGGTCAAGTCTCAGTTGTTCTGGACGTTTGCCTTTGATCTGGCACAGGAAGGGGCTTCAGCTCTCCATCCTCCCCTCCCTGTAGGATTGTAGGATTTCACGTGGTGCCAATTCTCCTCACCTTGAGTTTTGTTAGAAAGCCAATAACAAGAATTCACTCTGTTCTTAGCAGGAGTGTTGGCTGGATTCACAATGCCCCTTTTTGAGAGGGAAATAAAATAGATTGGAACTCGAGAACACAACAGAGCGACCATTTCTCAAAAGTCAACCTTACACATCAAAGTGAATGTACTTCAGGCCACTCAACTGTACACTGAAATGTAGTTAAAATGATACATTTTATATTATCATTACCGTTATTAATTATATTAATACGGTATATTTTACCACAATAAAAGTACTAAAAAATAAACCTGTGTCCTTAAGTCATAGTGTGAAATAGTATGAATATTTCAGTGACAAATATAAGTCAGTTGAGTTATAAACTCTTTACCTTAAGATCTAGGGACAGTAATGTTTTTCAAAAAATTTTCCATTACTGAAAATATATTCCAGTAATATATTGTAAGGATATATTGTAAGAAATATATTCCAGGATATATTGTAAGAAAATCACATTTTTGAGATGTTATATTTGAAGGGTTGCTGTTACAGATATTATTTTGGCTCCCCTTTTGGAAGGGGTATGATGAATTAATTAAATTCCACATTCAGAGGGAAAAAAAAGAGCATTCAGAGACTCAGTCATGTTGGCGTGGGTCATGATAGCTGGGATTGTCTTGGGGTGCAGGGACCTTTACCTCCCAGGAAATGAATATTCTCCCTTTGGCTGGAAACTGGTTTGGTAATTAAATGCTCACTCCATCTGCTCACAGCTTTAAAAGAAAAATAAAAGGGCTCAGTCTCAGACAGGGACCCTTCTAAGAGCTAGTCCCATTAATACAGCAGGAGCAATGAGAAACCTAAAATTCTAGGAGCCGAAGCAGAGAGTCTCCCATGGTAAAATCTGCCAACTGGACAACAAGATTCTGTCTTGTCCGTGGAAACAAATACAAGTTATTGTCAACTTGCAGATTCTAAAAGAGCTCAAAGGTCATAGACAGACACTTTTCAATAAGATCAACAGCTCTCAATTCAATGAAAAGCAGTATTACAATAGTCACATAGGAAGAAGGAAAAAATGAGCAGTGAGGAAGCTGTTAAAAAATAGCAGGTTTTTTGTTTTGTTTTTGTCTCTCGAATGCATGTCTCACTTTTCGTTATACATAACACTCCTACTTACTTTGGGGAATTATGCACCTCTCTTGCATGTGGTTCATCAAGACGTCCTGGCCTGCTAGCTCAGCGTGTCATCCATCTGCAGTCAACAGAATGCTCCCTTTGTGGAAGTATAATGCTGAACAAAGTGACAAAAACACTGTTTGTCTTTGGAACCTAATATTTGGAACCTAATCATTTGTCAATGTCTCCTTGAAGATACAGTCAGAGTTTCTTCATTCCTAGGCCCTGTCAATGAAATAGCCAAACTCTAAAATATTTGAAGAGATCTATCTTGAGCCAAATGTGAGGACCATAACCCATGACACAGCCCCAGGTCCTGAGAACACGCACCCAAGGAGGTTGGATTACAGCTTGGTTTTACACGTTTTAGGGAGACATAAGATATTAATCAGTCCATGGAAGGTATACATTGGTTTGGTCCAGAAAGGTGTGACAACTGGAAGCAGGGAGCCTACAGGTCTTAGGCAGATTCAAAGATTTTCTGATTGGCAATTGGTTGAAAGAGTTGTTATTATCTAAAGACCTGGAGTCAATAGAAAGGAGCGTCTGGGTAAAATAAGGGGTTGTGGAAACCAAGGTTCTCATTATGTAGATGGAGCCTTATAGATGACCACCCTCAGAGGCAATTGATGGCAAATATTTTCTGTTCAGTCCTTTAAAAGCTATTAGGCTCTCAGCTAATCTCCTCAGGATCAGAAAAAGACCTGGAAAGAAAAGAGGAGTCTCTACAGAATGTAGATTTTCCCCACAAGAGAGAGTGTTACAGGGAAATTTCAAAATATGTCAAATAAATATTTTGGGGTAAAATACTTCAATTTATTTCAATGCCTACTGTCTGTCATATGATGCTATACCAGAGTCAGGTTGGAATCGGGCATCTTATTGCTGCAAAGACTATGTTCTGGCAGCCTTAGGAACTCCATTTTAATGTTAATGCTGGTCTTTTGTGCCTGGACTTCAAAGCAAGGCTAATATAATAAGGCCTGTCCCACTACCCCTTCCCATCATGGTCTGACCCACATAATCAGGTTTCTTTTTAATACCCTGGTCGGAGAGAAGGGTTGGCTGAGGGAGCTTAGAATTTTATTTTTGGTTTACAACTCCTAATGATTCCTTTGCTGAGTTCCTTCTCCAGTCCTCATCAGGGTCATCTCTGCACCAAAAATGCCTCATCCCTCAAATCTTCCGCCTTCGGTGAAACCTCCCTGGCTGTTGAGCCCAGCTCTCTGCAAGGGGTTCCACCTTTATAAATTTTTCTTCGCTCCTTCCTGTCTCCAGCAGCTCAGCTCTAACACCACACATGGCTCACTCTCTTTTTTTTTTTTATTTATTTTTTATTATTTATTTTTTTATTTTTTTATTTTTATTTTATTATACTTTAAGTTCTAGGGTACATGTGCATAACGTGCAGGTTTGTTACATATGTATACTTGTGCCATGTTGGTGTGCTGCACCCATCAACTCGTCAGCACCCATCAATTCATCATTTATATCAGGTATAACTCCCCAATGCAATCCCTTCCCCCTCCCCCCTCCCCATGATAGGCCCCAGTGTGTGATGTTCCCCTTCCCGAGTCCAAGTTATCTCATTGTTCAGTTCCCACCTATGAGTGAGAACATGCGGTGTTTGGTTTTCTCTTCTTGTGATAGTTTGTTAAGAATGATGGTTTCCAGCTGCGTCCATGTCCCTACAAAGGACGCAAACTCATCCTTTTTTATGGCTGCATAGTATTCCATGGTGTATATGTGCCACATTTTCTTAATCCAGTCTGTCACAGATGGACATTTGGGTTGATTCCAAGTCTTTGCTATTGTGAATAGTGCCACAATAAACATACGTGTGCATGTGTCTTTGTAGTAGCTCACTCTCTTAGTGATAGGAAATTGCCCAGCTTTGGTCCGTTTAGTGATGGAATATTACAGATGATAACAATATATCCTCATTTGTCTTTCAATGTGCTAATTTCCTTCCCTTTCCAGGTTTCCTAGTATTACTGAGCAAGTGGGCTTGCTGCCGGATGCACATAGAAGTCAACGCTATGGCATCAGCTTTTGAAAACAGAAAGGTGTTATTGCGAGGCCAACAGCAAGAAGACAGGAGATGCAGCTCAAACCTGTCTCTCTGTTTTGGGGTCTAGGGCAGATTTTAAGGAGTTGGGAGGCAAGGGAAAAGATTTAGGAATGTTATCTTTTCTGATTGCAGAGTTTCAAATTTGACCATTTGTAGTCAAGGTATGTTGAAGTGGACTTTAGCTTCCGATCTGGGCCAACAGTCTCCTTCCTTTTGAAAGGGTTCAGGCTCCAATCATATCCAATCTTCTTGGTGCCCCAGGGAGGAATTACTATTTGCAGGTCATGTTAGAGGATAAACTTTTTTCTATTGTGCATGCCTGGGCTTCATGACTTGCAGTTTTGGCTTTGTTACCTACAAAGTAACTTGGCGTTCCGTGATCCACAGAGTAGGCCCAGTTTGGGCTGGTCCTGCAGTTACACTAGTGTGTGCAGCAACCGCCCTCTCACGTCACCCGTCTCCTTCAGCTCCCTGTGTTCAAAAGTCAGCCTGCCCTTGGAATGATTCTATAATCACAAGTTTCTGGAGCTCCTGGGCACTTCGCTGCATCTTTGTAAATACACATGCTGTGTAAAATGTCCCCCTCCCGTGAGGAGTAAGCATGCAGTTTTCTATGCCTATGTGAGTAGGGGGGTGGATACAGTGACTTTTGAGTAAACCGAAGTGTTTAAAACTCTTATCAAAAACAGAATAAGAGAAGCCTCTCTGGAGGAACAATGAGCAGTGTGGAGAGATGGATTCGCACACAGCCTGTGCAGAAGGACTGGCTACTCCAGAGGGCACAGTGTTTCTTCCGTATAAAAGCAGCCTCCTCTCCCAGGACAGGGAGCCTCTGGGTGACACTTCATATATAAAAAAGGTGCAAACCAGATATAAGGTAGCAAGAGTAAACAGAGGTGATTTTAATAAGGATCAAGGATATAGAAGACATGAAACTAAAGGAGACGGATGAATATTAAGAGAGTCACACAGGAAGAAGGAAACAGTGGGCAGTCAGGAAGTTGTAGAATCTGTAAAGCAGCTCTTTCTCTGTCCTGAGCACATTCACACAGTTCGAGAAAACACACACTTCCACAAGCACTTTGTAAAACAGTTTGGCAATTTCTTTTTTTTTTTTTTTTTTTTTGAGACAGAGTCTCGCTCTGTCGCCCAGGCTGGAGTGCTGTGGCTCGATCTCCGCTCACTGCAAGCTCCGCCTCCCGGGTTCCCGCCATTCTCCTGCCTCAGCCTCCCAGGTAGCTGGGACTACAGGCACCCGCCACCTCGCCCGGCTAGTTTTTTGTATTTTTTTTAGTAGAGACGGGGTTTCACCGGGCAATTTCTTAAGAGGCAACCATACACCTACTAGTTGATCTAGCCACAGCACTCTTAGGTCTTTGTTCAAAAGAAGTAAAACCTTTGTGTTTGTAAAGTTTCGTGCACAGATGTTCGTAAAAGCTCCTTAGGTAATAGTCAAACTTGAATGTCTACCAACAGGTGAACTGATACAAAAATTATGGTGCATCCATGCATTATAAACACCTAGTAATAAAAGAGAATGAATTACTGATATTCAAAACAACAGAAGTAAATCTCAAAATAATTATACTGAGTGGAAAAAAGGCTGCCAGAAAATATTACTTGCTATATGGATTAGTTGGAGTTCTCTAAAGCAACAGAACCAAAGGGTATGTGTACACACACACACACACACACACGGAAAGTGAGACAGAGAGAGAGAGAAAGCATATCAGGAATTGGGTCATGTGATTATGGGGATTGGCAAGTCCAAATCTGTAGAGCTGATGTTCCAGGTTGAAGGCTGACAGGTAGGTGAATTCTTTCTCACTAGAGGGAGGATCAGAACTTTCTTTCATTCCGACCCTCAACTGACTGGATGAGGTTCACACACATTATAAAAGGCAATTTGCTTTATTCTGTCTACCATTTAAAATACAAATTTCTTCTTAAAACACTCTCACAGACACACCCAGAGTAATGTTTGAACAACTCTCTGGGCATCTCATGACCCAGTTAAGTTGATGCATAAAATTAACCATCATATTGTATGCTTCCATTTTCATAATATTCTTAGAAATGCAAACTAATTGATAGTGAAAGGAATGAATCAATGTCTGGGCATGGTGAGAGTGACTGGAGGGCAGAGGAGTGTGGAGAGCGTGAGAAGTCCATTGGAGCTGATGCATACGTTAAAATTGTCTTTGGCCAGGTGCGGTGGCTCACGCTTGTAATCCCAGCACTTTGGGAGGCCGAGGTGGGCCGATCCTGAGATCAGGAGTTCGAGACCAGCCTGGCCAATATGGTGAAACCCTGTCTCTACTAAAAAATACAAAAATGAGCTGGGTGTGGTAGCATGTGCCTGTAGTCCCAACTACTCAGGAAGTTGGGGCAGGAGAATCACTTGAACCCAGGAGGTGGAGGTTGCAGTGAGCCAAGATCACACCACTCCACTCCAGCCTGAGTGACAGAGTGTCTTTATCATGGTTGGCTTCATGAGTGTATGAATATATCATAACTTATTAAATTGTACATTTAAATATATACAATATATTTGATGTCAATGATACCTCAGTAGAGTTGTTAAAATGTATCATGAATACCAATATTTTGAAGATAACTACACAGTCTTGAAAGAAGTATGTTTGATTGATTACAGAAATTTCATAAAGGAACATAAAATATTTTAATTACTAGCACGTTCCATCCAGTAATCACAGGAAAAAAACAATTCACTAAGAGTTAAACTTTTTCCTTTATTTTTTTCTCGACCTTTGGTAGACTAGCTGTGAGAAAATTGAGGTAGTGAAATAATGGAATACTGCAACAATTTTATTACTAAGTTAAATGAAATAGACCAAGCCCCTGAAAGACAGAAACTACGAAAGGCAACTCAAGCAGAAATAGATAACTTGTGTAGTCCTAAACAACTCAAAGAAATTTAATTCAAAGGGCAAGGGAACAAAAACTTTTCAGAAAGGAAAACCCAGACCCAATGTCATGCTGGCTACATTTATTAAATATTTCATAAAAAATAGTATGCATTGTACAATATGTCTTTTAGAAAGTAGAAGAGGAGAAAACATTTCTGAGTTCATTTTATTAGCTAGCCGTACCCTGATACAAACACCAGACAAAGATATGACAAGAAAAGCAAATAGAAACAAATATTCCTCATAAATAGAAATGCAATAATTCTTAACAAATTATTTTAAAATCTGATTTAAAATAAATTAACACTATTACATTATAATCACTTCCATTCATCTGAGAAATGCAAGATTGTTTCAACATTCATAAATCAATCAGTATAATTTAACGTATAAGCAGATTCTCTAGAGGGACAGAACTAATGGAATACATATATATGGGAGTTTATTAAGTATTAATTCACATGATCACAAAATTCTAGTATAGGCCATCTGTAGGCTGAGGAGGAAGGAGAGCCAGTTCGAGTTCCAAAGCTGAAGAAGTTGGAGTCCGATGTTCGAGAGCAGGAAGGATCCAGCATGGGAGAAAGATGTAGGCTGGGAGGCTAGGCCAGTCTCTCTTTTCACGTTTTTCTGCCTGCTTATATTCTAGCTCTGCTGGCAGCTGATTAGATTGTGCCCACCCAGATTAAGGGTGGGTCTGCCTTTCCCAGCCCACTGACTCAAATGTTACTCTCCTCTGGCAACACCCTCATAGGTTTTGCCAATCAATACTTTGTATCCTTCAATCCAATCAAGTTGACACTCAGTATTAGCCATCACACAGATTAAAGAAGAAAAAGCATACAATCATTATAATAAATGTAGCAAAAGCATTTGAGAAAAATCATTACACATTTATGATAAAAATTCTAATAAAATGAGAACAGAAAGAGTATCTCTTACATCAACATATGTCCAATTAGCATCGCCTTTAATGACAAAATGTTAGATGTTAATCCCCTCAGATAAGGAATATGAAAATAATATTTTCTCTCGCCTTTTTTACCTAACCTCATATTGAAGATCTTGGTCAGCATAATAAGTAAAGAATAAACAATAAAAGACATACAGAACATAAAATAAAAAATAAAATTATTGCTATTTGCAGATGACATGGCAGTCTTCCTAGAGAAATCCAAAAATTCTACAAGAGTTACTAGAATTAAAATGTGAGTTTAATAAGACTGCACAATACAGTTTCAGTTTACAATAATCAATTGCATTTCTATATATTAACAATGAATATTTGGGAATTTAAATGGAAAAAAGTACCATTTAAAAAACACCAAATAGCCAAATATAACAAAATGTGAGGAAGAGCTGTATGCAGAAAATGACAAATCAAAACACTGATGAAAAAAATTTAAGACCTAAATAAATGGAAAGAAGTACCATGTTCATGGATTGAAAGACTTAATATTCTTAAGATATGAACTTTCTCTAATAACATGTAGTTTAAATGCAATTTCAATGAATATCCACATGGAAATTATTGTAGAAATGGATAAAGTGATTCTAATATTTATGGGGAAAGGAGCAGGAGCTATAAGAACCAACATAATTTTGAGGATGAAGTTAAAGACCATATACAATCTGACCTCAAAGATTTCTAGAAAGCTACAATAACCAAGACATTATGGTAATAAATATCAGATTATGTTTGGAATTAGAGTGAAACAAATTTTGGACCAGAATGCAAAATTTAAGGAGGCAATCATTTTTAGGCATATTCTATATCAGGATTTGTGTGGTGACCAGATGGGCATGTAAATGTGTAATAATTAATTGAACTGTTCTCTTAAAATTTGTGTGCTTTACTGTACGCATACTGCTCCTCAACTAACTGATTTTTAAAAATAAAAATTTAAAGAATTAATATAATATAATAGATAACCATTACTGAATGTTAGGTTAAACATTTTTCATCTCTTTGGTGATTTTTTTTTAAAACAATTATTTGATAACAGCTTGAAGCCTCATATTTTGGATGACTTAAGTGAAGTCCAATGAGAAAAAATATGTTTCCCAAGTCCCTATACCAGGTGAGTAGCAAATCAAGGGTTCAGCCTAGTTCTTAGACATGAAGAGAGTCTAAGAGTGAAGAGAAGAAAGCAGGGAGCAGATAGATGAACATAAAAGTGCTATTTCTGGAGAAGAGCATAGAAGGAAAGTGGAAGGACTTGCAATGTTTACCTCCATCTCTAAAAAATTATCAAAGTATGTTTTCTTAAGTGTGGCGTTCTTTGAATTTCTAATTTGGAGAACAAATGGGTAAAGACTTTTGCCTTGGTTATAGTCATTAAAAAGAGAAAAATAATAGATTCATGTCACATAAAATCTGTTTATGTAAAGACCAGGTCTTTTGAGAAATTGTACCACTTTTTGGATATTAATGTTTTAGGAAAGAATGCACTAATCTATTTCTACTTGGAGAATATCTTATAGAACAAACTTGAATTGATTCTAGCTTTGTGCCATGTGTGGATGTGCACCAAGAGACATTAAGCCGTATCTTCTACAGCTGTTCAGTTTTTGGAATTCAGAAGTTTCAAGATTACGTTGACTGAAGTAGATCATGGCAAAGCTGTAGGTAACAGGATAAGTTAATAAACTGGAAGGAAATGGAAGGAAAGAATGTGGTCTACCTCTTCTCTCTCTGCTTGAAATTCAAGCAAGACCTTGGAGAATAGGAGTGGAGCTGGTGAGTCACAATTCTTGATACACATTTATTTATTTGTTCTGCAAAACTGTATTGATATTCATCTTTGTCTTGCACACGAAGAACTTAAAATCTAATAAGAAGTTTATACTCTTATATAGATCAGCATAATACAATAAAACAAGTATAGTGATTGGAACTTCACTGAAGATAGGTTGCTAACTCAGTTTGTAGGACTCAGAGAAGGTTTTGTATAAGAGTATGGAAACAAGGACTGACTGATAAAGACTAATTCCCCAATTATCCATAGCAGTGATAAATTATTATGAGTTGTACTTGTGTTTGTATTTCTTTTCTGAAGGATTATAATTTAAGAGATGTCTTGGGCTTTAACTAAGAACACTAGTAATTGAAAAATGTTACCAAATGTGACCAGACTTCACAAATTCACTCAGCAATAGGAATCTGGGTTCTGTAGGTACTTTATTAATTTTTAAATAATTTCAATAGTTTATGTGCATTTTTGTAACATTTATATTACTCATAACTCTCTAGTCTGAGTTGCAAAATGGCTTCAATAGTATAACTTTGTTACATGTAGAAAGCTTATAATAATTCTGTCTAGCTCATGTACAGAGTTTAACTGCCATTAAGAACTAGTATCAGGACATGTGAGTGCAAACAAAAATACACAACAATACCCATCACTAAGATATTCCACATTCACCATCTACCATTTTTTGTCCTCTCTGGGTCGCAGGTGTGAAGACTGTTACTGATTTAGGATTTCATCCTTTGTGAGTATATGTGGTCTCCAGCCAAATATTAAAGTATCCTTCCAGATTATGTTCCGGTTTCTTAGATTTCTATCTCCTTTGTCCTGGGGTCAGATGGTGGAGTAAGATTAAATATCAGAGCATCATTCTAATCTAGTTATTCATGGTGTTCACTTCACCCAAAATATTTCTTTCTTTCTTTTTTTTTTTGAGACGGAATCTTCCTCTGTCGCCCAGGCTGGAGTGCAGTGGCACGATCTTGGCTCTCTGCAAGCTCCGCCTCCCGGGTTCAGGCCATTCTCCTGCCTCGGCCTCCCGAGTAGCTGGGACTACAAGCGCCGGCCACCACGCCCGGCTAATTTTTTTGTATTTTTAGTAGAGATGGGGTTTCACCGTATTAGCCAGGATGGTCTCGATCTCCTGACCTCATGACCAAAACAAGTTTTATAATTTCTCTGGTTTTTCCCATGAGTTAATATTTGCTCCATGAATAAATTTCTTAGTGTGTCCTTAAATTTCCAAATATTTAAGTATTTCTTATGTATTTTGCTGTTGTTGATTCTCATTCAATTCTATATTGGTCCAAGAACATACTTTGATTTGTATTTCTTTAATTTATTAAGGTTGGTTTATGAAATAGAAGATAAACCATCTTGGTGAATGTTCTGAGTATACTGAAGAAAATGGATATGCTCTTCTGTTAGGTAGAGTATTTTATAAATAACAATTGGCACTGGTGGATTGATAGCTCATTTTAAGGTCTACTATATATATATACTAATTTTTTTTTCCTCTTTGAGCTGTTGGGTCTTTTAAATTTTTAAATTTTTCTTATTTTTTATTTCATTTTATTTTTTTGAGACAAGGTCTCACTCTGTCACCCACGCTGGTGTGCAGTGGTACTATCTTGGTTCACTGCAGCCTCTGCCTCCCTGGCTCAAGCCTTCCTTCCACCTCAACTTCCTCAGTAGTTAGGATTACAGGTGTGCACCATCTCTCCTGGCTAATTTTTGTATTTGTTTGTAGAGATGGGGTTTCACCATGTTGGCCAGGCTGGTCTCGACCTGCTGAGCTCATGTGATCCACCTGCCTCGGCCTCCCAAAGTGCTGGGATTACAGGAGTGTGCCACCTTGTTCGGCTAATTTTTATATTTTTTGTAGAGACAGGGTTTCACCATGTTGGCCAGGCTGGTCTGGAACTCCTGAGCTCAAGTGATCCACCTGTCTTGGCCTCCCAAAGTGCTGGGATGACAGGTGTGGGCCACTGCGCCTGGCCTCTTTGTGATGTTATTAACAAAACTGGAGTCCTATGTCTCCCATGGCAATTGTGAATTTGTCTGTTTCTCTTATCATTTCTTGCTGGTTTTGCTTCATATATTTTGCAACTCTGTTGATAGATACATGCACATTGAGGATGTTTTGTCTTTTGAAGAATTTATCCTGCTATCATTATGTAATTTCCTTCTTTATTCCTGACACATTCCTTCTTCTGAAGCCTACGTTTACCACAGTCAGTCAGCTTTCTTTTGATTAGTGTTCACATGGCATATGTTTATTTTGGGGGGATTTGTTTTTTGAGATGGAGTCTTGCTCTGTTACCCAGTCTGGACTGCAGTGACGTGATCTCGGCTCACTGCAGCCTCTGCCTCCCATGTTCAAGCGATTCTCTTGCCTTAGCCTCCTGAGTAGCTGGAACTACAGGCCTGTGTCACCACGCCCAGCTAAATTTTGAATTTTTAGTAGAGATGGAGTTTCCCCATGTTCGTCAGGCTGGTCTCAAACTCCTGGCCTCAAGTTATCTGCCTGCCTCGGCATTCCAAAGTGCTGGGATTATGGGATCACAGGCATGAGCTATCGTGCCAGGCCCATCTGTTTATTTTGATACTCATAGTAGCATACAGTCGATTCTTGTCTTCTCTTCAGTCTGGCAATCTGTCTTTTAATTGGTAGTCTAGACCCTAGACTATTTGCATTTAGTGTACTAATAATTGATATCCTTGAATTTAAGTCTACCATTTTAATTGTCTTCTATTTTCTTACCTGTTCTCTCTTTTTCCTCTCTTCCAATTAACTGTATATTTTTACAAATAATTTTTATCTTCAATATTAATTAATTCATAATTTTTATATTTTGTCTGGCTTTGCAATATACATCTTTAAATAATCAAATTCAAATGTCAGATAATATTATATCACTCTCATCTGATTCATGCATTGCAAGAATCTTGAACAGTATACTCCCAATTATTTTCTCTCGTCTTTTGTGAACTGTCATACAGCTCCGTTTTACTTATGATCTAAATGTATGCTATTGTGTGTATGCTCATATACATCATATACATATGCATATTGTATGTATGCACATATGAAAATTTACATCCATCGTACATGCATACAATATGATGCTGGCCTTTCTTCAGACAATTATCTTTTAGAATGGTCAAAAAAGTCGTTGATATTCCATTTTAACATTTTTTACAGTTATTCCCTTTTGTGGACCTCAGTTGGTTCTGACTTGTGTTGTATCCCTTAAATTTCAATCTAATCAGTTCCTTTTGAACTGATAGGTTCAGTAAAAGTTGTAATGTAATAAATTATCCATCTTATTCCTATTGTTAGGTTGGGCACAAAAGCTCTTTCTGGTTTTTGATATTTTAAGTTGCCTTAATGCTAAGTGTCTATCGTATTTTAAGTTGCCTTAATGCTAAGTGTCTATCGTATTCTACATCTTCTTGACATTCAGTTTTACTTCTTTCTCATGAGTCAGAGATTCATCTGTCAAAATTACCCTACTCTGTGAAACAAAGTTCTAATTGCACTTTTCCAGTCATTTAAAGCTCATCGTATGTGGAGGCATTTACCAGCCCATGAGGAATTCACATTATCAGGGAAGGCAATTTGGGGCATTACATCCTAAAATGCCCCTATGCACAGTTACCCCACTGGATACAAGAGAGCTCACTGTGTCTTAGAGGCTCTCTCCTTCACTGTGACTGGGTCCAGGACAGTATATTCTGAGACGATCAGATTAAAGCTCACACATCTTTGCTCCTAGAGACCAATCCAAGTGAATTTCCCAGGAGTATGACAACCTACATTGGGGAAAGATACACACTATCAAAATGTAAATATCACATTTCTTTAGTTCAACATTTCCACTGTTTCTAATGTTTGAAGTAGAAAATAATGATACTCTGGCTATGCAAGCCTGAAAGATGCTCACACATGCTGACAGTCTGTGCTTTGGAATAAAGAATATTGGCATGTGTTTACTTTGCTGTTGTTGTCATTGTATTTCACTAATAAGAACTGGAAAAACGAATGTCAGCCTGAACTCTTGAAGAGTAATATGTCTGCTTTTTATGTTTTGTTTTTGCTTTTGGTTTTATGCAGCCATATTATAGGATACTTTTGGGGTGGGGCAAGTATTCTCAAATTTGATCGTTAATGCTTCGTAGAATGTACAGAGTAATTACAAATACAGACTGTTGGTACCTCTCAGACAATAGAAAAAATGTGCAGTGCTTAAACGTGTATGCCTGAGCCGGTCTCATTATTTGCTTATGGTCCATGTAGAACTTTCACCAAAGAAAAGTAATACTGAGTGAAAGAGATATCCATTAGTTTTATCACTCCCTTTAATTTTTAGATGTTGTCAACCACAATCTATCAGAAACCATAACATAATGCCAAACATGAACTAAAATGGCCATATATTGTATGTTTTTTAATTAGATGGTTTTAACATATGGAGACAGGCCACAGTTTGATGTTGACATTGAGAGACACTTATAGAGGAGTGATAGGAATGGACCTGTTTTCCAGAGGGACTTTCTGTAACTGGAGGGTTTCCGTCTTCTCATTCCTCTGAAAGGGATCCTGAGTGAGCACACGGCAGAGAAGGAGATCCTCAGACTGGCGTGGAGGCCACGGATGCACAGGGATCAGCAGTGCAAGGAGGATCTGAGCAGCAGGGGAAGATGTAAGGGACTTCTCTGACGGGAACAGACTGGCCCACTGGTCCACCTGGAAATGGTCTTCAGGCCTGGACATCTCCCGGGAAGGGAATGACAGAACGAGGACTGGACACAGCAGTCTGCAGAAGCTGCCTTCTCAGGAAGCTGTCCTCCTCTATGGCTGGACTAACCTGGGCCCATCTCCATGGTCTCCCAATCCCTTCTTTTGCCAGTAGGGTCAGAGATGGAGCTGTCATTAGCTCTGCAGAGGGTCCCTGCTCTGCAGCTGCTGGAGTCTTGATGACAATGGATGATGAGCTGAGGGATTTTACGCTGACTGAGTCAGTCACCAGGCAGTGTCCAAAGCAAGGCCCAGTATTTTAACCCCAGGGTTTTGAGATGATATTGGGAGCTTACCAGGATCTGAAGGGAGTTTGAAGAACAGAATTGACGTTACAAACATATCATATTAAATCTACACGAGATCGGCTGTTCCTAGGACCACCACACCATAGTCTCTAAGAAGAAGACACTCCTGTGACACTCTAGTGCCTTACTCATGATCAAAATATATTTAGGCCCTTCTTGTAAAGATATGGCTATTCTGTGTATTCGTTAGTGTTTTTTTTTTTTTTTCAGGTGGCAGATATTATTAGCCAAGAATAGAGAGTTACCCTCCTCTACCTGAAGAAACTCTGTCATAAAGAGATGGAATGCCAATGAATTAAACAAAGGAGATTGACAAAGTTTCACTCAATGGAAGGAAGCTTTGTGTAAAAGCCACTGTACACTAGGCAAAGGAAAGATAGATGTCACTGAACCATCAAGCTGCAGCACTGGAAAAAGTCAGAAGTGCTTGCAGCACAAATAAACCAGTGTTGCATGGAAGGTCTGGAGGAGCATCTCACATCACGCCTGGCCCATCACAGCCAGTCTTGAGAGTTCCCCTCACTAATCGCAATCCAATTTTCCTTCCCTATTACCCACTAATCACCAATCACATCTATTGAGTTCCTTCTGTGTTCTCAGAAACCACATGAAGGCTACAAACTTCTCAAGAGCTGACACTGGCCAGGCATGGTGGCTCACTCCTACAATCCCGGCACTTTGGGAGGCAGAGGCAGGTGGATCACAAGGTCAGGAGATTGAGACCATCCTGGCTAACACGGCGAAACTCCATCTCTACTAAAAATACAAAAAATTAGCTGGTCACAGTGGTGGGCACCTATAGTCCCAGCTACTCAGGAGGTTGAGGCAGGAGAATGGCGTGAACCCAGGAGGCGGAGTTTGCAGTGAGCCGAGATCATGCCACTGCACTCCAGCCTGGGCGAGAGAGCAAGATTCCATCTCAAAAAAAAAAAAAAAAAAAAAAATCAAAATACAACAGATGTTGGTGAGAATGCAGAGAAAAGGGAGCCCTTAGACACCGTTGGTGGGAATGTAAAGTCATTCAACCTCTGTGGAAAATAGTATGGAGATTTCTCAAAGAACAAAATATAGAATGATCGTTCAATTCAGCAGTCCCACTACTGGGTATCTACCCAAAATAAAAGAAATCTTTATGCCAAAAAGATTCCTGTACTGGCGTATTTATCACAGCACTGTTCACAATAGCAAAGATACGGAATCCACTGAAGTGTCTGTCAGTGGACGATTGGGTAAAGAAAATGTGTGGACGTATGTACACACACACGCACACACATACATACGCAGACACACCGTGGAATACTACTCAAGCATAGAAAAGGATGGAATCACGTCTTTTGCAGCAACATGGAGGGAACTAGATAGAGACCATTACCTTAAATGAAATAACTCAGAAATAGGAAGTCAAATGCTGCATGTTCTAATTTATAAGTGGGAGGTAAATAATGGATACACCTGAACACAGAGTGTGGAATAACATGTTGGAGACTGGAAGGGTTGAGGGAGGAGACATTAATTACTGGGTACAATGTGCACCTTTTGGGTGACGATCGCACTAACAGCGTAGACTTCACCACCATAATATGTCCATGTAACAAATTGCATGTGTACCCCCTAAATCTAAAATTTGAAAAGAAAAAAAAAATGGGAGTGGAGATATTAAATGTAACATCTATTAAAACCCCTACATTTTTCTAATAGGCAGGAGATGAGAATCATGAAATCGGTACCAGGTGTCCCCCAGAAGCTAAAGAGAAAACACAGAGGAAGCACATGCTAAAGACTGAACATAGATCCTCCAACAGCAGCGGATCCCCTGCTCCTGCCAAGATCAGAGGTGCTGAGAGGACTTGGAGGGAAGTTATTGGTGTGCTGGTGTCTCTCACCTCCTAAGCCAGTGAATGTAGCTTTAATGCAACCACTAGGAAGGAGGTAATTAGTAACTAGCAATTGGAGAAGAGGTGAAGCAGAAGAGAGTGAGTCAGTCGCATTTCCTTTCTTCACTACAATTTCTAAGCCCAATGCAGGCCTGAGATGGGGCAGGATTGAGCCACTGACTTGGATAAATTTGAGCTTCAGAGAAATCACACGGAGAGTTTGACCTGTGACCTCTGGCATGCAAGAGACATAAGAACTCGCATCTGAGTCCAACCAGGCGAATTCTAAATGTGAAAGGCTGGGGTCAGAACTGCCTGGCTGGGACAGAACACAGACAGAGAGGGATGCGTTGGGAGACGCTGTGCTTTTACCAACAAAGGGAAAAAGAACTGTATGTTTTCTTGGGATGGTACAAGAAAGCCGGGTCAAAGGTGGTCTTCAAAGGGAAACTATATAGGGAACTGCCTGGAGGAAGTGGACTGCCTGAAGCCAAGGCATGAACAGGAGAGCTGTTCATGGCCATCAAGAAAAGATGTCACTTGGATCAAGCTAATGCAGGCGACGTCCATGCCATGGGCCCCACAAAACTCAGATAATGATGCCACGGGAGGAAGACTCAGACTTGAGTATCTGCTCCGTCTAGGGTACACTGATGTCAGTTCCTAACCGAATCAGTCAGGGCAGATGTTTTCAGCTCCTTTACCTCTTCCTCTCACTCTGGGGCCATAATCAGAAGTGACTGGGGAGGGAATGAAATCAGAGAGAAGGAGCCATCCTCGCTTGCCTTTGTAAACGTCACTGTAGGTTCTCAGCCAGAAGCAGTCCCAGCTGGGGTAGGGTGGTGCCATCAACTTGCCCACATCTCACAGTTTGGATGTGACTTGGTATGACGCTACGTATTACTGGACTGAGATTGTCCTCGTGACACCATGTAATGGTGGACTGAGGTTGTTCTTGTGACTGAGATTTGTCTGAGGTTTTGCCCACACACTGCTGGATGATATGTGCTGGACTTGAGGGTTGCTGTGTTGTGAGGGCTCCTGGCTGTGCATGGTCCACCAGCCTCTGCTCTGTCTGGCACCTCTGGGGGTGACCCTCCCCATATTCCACCGCCTAGAATTATGTCCAAAGGGGCCTGGGGGTTCCTTGGACAGCTTCGAGATGGAGCCATCAGAGAGATGGTGACATTGACAGCTTTAGGATTTGTTTTTCTCTTTCATTTTTGCTGCCTCTTGTTTGAATTTGGAGTGAGGTGTCTTTAATTCATTGCATGTCTGTGCCAAGAAAATGATTCAGATGCCCACCCTGGGTCCTGCTGCATCATAAAGCTAAAGATAGAAGGATTGGGAGTTTCTGGATCTCTCGCCACCTCTCCTCTAAGCCATGGCATATATGGTGGATCTGGACACATCCCCATCTTGGAGCCAGACCTGGAGCTGTGGGCCTGGTGTGGCAAGCTGCTGCTTCTCCTGATTCTTTCTGGCAAAAACACGTCCTGTGCCCCAGGACTCCCTAGTCAGTTCTCTGGAGACCTCGTCTCCCCAAACATGGGACTCCTAAGCTGTGCATAGCAGCTGGAAAGCAGTCTCTAAGCTATCACAGAACCCTCCACCTGCAAGTCTACTTGCCTCTGGCTCTTACCTCCTACCTCCTGTTGTACTCATTACCAGGCTCCTGCGAGTAGGGCTTCCAGCCCTCTCCCAAGGAATTCCCTCTCCTCTCAGCCTACGAGACCACTCATATTAATCTCCGATTTGTAGATGAGAATCATGACATTTAGAAAGTTTAAACATCCTGCCCAGGGAGGCTTCTTGAAGATATGCCCTGTGATAATGTGTACGTCTTGTCACAGAGACTCATAAACTCCAGAGCACAGCATCCCCCAACTGCGCAGCACCCCCTTTTCCTGGTCGACAAGTTCCATGTGTGTCCCCGGCATATTTCTCTCCCAAAACAGGTGAGGATGAGACTTCTTGAAATAGTGATGCTAAATATATGCATATGTATTTGGTGCAGGTGCCCTGTTGGAAAATGTAACCACAAAGAGTGAAGTTGAGAGAGGAACCAGGGGACGTACAGCAGGGACAGTTTGCCTGGGGCTTGAATTCAGAGGCTTAGGTCCCCCTGTGACTGCCCCACTCACAGGATAGTCTAGTATATTAACCAATTGGGCATCTCCTCCCCCGAGGGTCAGGAGGTTCAATGTGTCATTTCTATCACTAGTGCTGCATGCTGACTTCAACGACAGCAAGAAATCCCACCCTTCCCAGCACTTTGGGAGGCCGAGACGGGCGGATCACGAGCTCAGGAGATCGAGACCATCCTGGCTAACACGGTGAAATCCCGTCTCTACTAAAAAATACAAAAAACTAGCCGGGCGAGGTGGCGGCGCCTGTAGTCCCAGCTACTCGGGAGGCTGAGGCAGGAGAATGGCCTAAACCCGGGAGGCGGAGCTTGCAGTGAGCTGAGATCCGGCCACTGCACTCCAGCCTGGGCGACAGAGCGAGACTCCGTTTCAAAAAAAAAAAAAAGAAATCCCACCGTGTGTGGTCGAGCGTGTGTCTGAAAGCCCAGGCCCAGAGAGGCATCTCCTTAGTACCGTCGAGCTTTTTAACAATGGATTCATATATTTATTAAGCCGAGAGAAGTGGGTCTTTCCAGACTCAATCAGGAGCTCGTGTGTTTTACCCATGATATGATTCTGAACCACTGGGAGAGTTTAAAAGAGCAAAGAAGGGTCCAGAAGAATTCCTCACCAGGGAGGAAAAGAAAATAATGGTGACAGTTATTTTAAGCCTTTCTTGATCTCTCTGTGTATCAGCCAAATATTGAGCTAGAAAGAATCACAACCAGTCCATGGACATTTTTCATTGTCTATGGACAAATTCTGACCTGGCCGTCCCATCTTCAGGCACCTGTGCCAACACAGAACATTAAAAACTCATGTTTTTTATTCACTCATGTGCAGAAGCCTGAAAATGTTGATCTCACAGAAGTAAAACATAGAAGACAGGATACTAGAGGCTGGGAGAGGTTGAAGAAAAGGAGAGATTTGTTAAAAGATAGCAAACTACAGCTCGGGAGAGGAATACACAAGTTCTAGTGTTCTGTGACACGGTAGGACTCCAGTTAGCAATAACATATTATTAGTTCCAATAGCTAGAAGGAGTTGATTGAATGTTTCCAACACAAAGAAATGATAAATACTTTAGATGATGAACATGCTAATTACTCTGATCTGATCATTATCCATTATATCTATTGAAACATCACCATGTACCCCGTGAATATGTACAATTATTATTTGTCAATTAAAAAATTAAAATTGGACTGAGCGTACTGGCTCAGGCTTGTAATCCCAGCTCTTTGGGAGGCTGAGGCAGGGGGATCACTTGAGGTCAGGGCTTCAAGACCAGCCTGGCCAACATGGTGAAACCACATCTCTACTAAAAATACAAAACAATTACCCAGGCCTGCTGGTGGGCGCCTGTAATCGCAGCTACTTGGGAGGCTGAGGCAGGAGAATCTCTTGAGCCTGGAAGTCAGAGGTTGTGGTGAGCCAAGATCGGGGGCCACTGCACTCCAGTCTGGGTGACAGAGACTCCGTCTCAAAAAAAAAAAAAAAAAAAAAGAATTAAATTAAATTAAATATTAAGTTAAAATTTAAAAAATGACTGAGAGACAAAAGCCCAACCCAGGCTCTTCACAAGGCAACTAGATGCCAAATCTGGACATGGGAACTCTACATACATAGAAGATGATCTCTAAATGATCCAGGGCTTACACGAAGTTGAGATGAGGAGGTAGCCATGCAAGAAACCCAACTCAGGAACATCGCTTTCCTACTGTAGGAGAGATGCAGTTCGACAATATTTTTGGCTTTAAAAAATCCACTGCATTTCTCCTTCTCTCAGCCCCTTTATCAAAAGCCTCCTACAAAGATGTGCTAAGTCAGGTTGCCTGTTTGCCGTCAAATGTTTACTCAGCCCTCAAGATTTCACCTTTTATTGTTTTTGGTTGTGGTTATTTTATTTTATTTTTGCTTATCATTGTGGACTGCCATGAGTGAGAGTATGGTCAAGCAGGATGGAGAGTCAGGATCTACTGGCAACTAAGTGTAACTGTGGGGCTGAGGGAGATGGAGCACGGTTAAGAACACACACAGTGGCTGGGCACGGTGGCTCACGCCTGTAATCCCCGCAGTTTGGGAGGCTGAGGCAGGTGGATCTCATGAGGTTCGAGGAGTTTGAGACCAGCCTGGCCAACATGGAGAATCCCAATCTCGACTAAAAATACAAAATTAACCCGGTGTGGTGGCACACACCTGTAATCCCAGCTACTCAGGAGGCTGAGGCAGGAGAATTGCTTGAACCCAGGAGGCAGAGGTTGCGGTGAGCCAAGATCACACCATTGCACTCCAGCCTGGGCAACAAGAGCGAAACTCTGTCTCAGCAACAACAACAACAACAAAAAGAACACACACAGTGACTTAGACAGATGTTGATTTCCCTCCTCTGTAAATGTGATGTATTAACAATAATAATAATGCATATTTTACAGGGTCTTTGTCTAAAGTTGAGTGATAAATGCAATTTAGTATCAAGCCTGAAATGTAATAAGCACTCAATAAGTGATAGCTGTTTAATCATCATCAACATCATCGTCATCATCCAAGAAGGACCTCATCTTAAATAACAGGAGCAGCCACAATGACATTACCAAGTGTTCAGCATGGTTAGCATGGTGCCCTGCAGCAGGCAAATAAATGCACATCTCAAGGAACATCCTTGGCTGTTTTTGACCCATATCCACCCCCACCCCCTTCTCCAGGTAATGGAATACTGATTTCCTAGGACAACACCTGTTCTCCACTTTGACACTGCTGTTAGCAGAGGCCATGAGCTTCCGGTAATAGCTCTGGTTAGGGTTCCAAAGCTCCGCCAATCAGTGCATTGTGTTTCCCTTCCCATAGTAATTGCCTCTGCATTCATTATGGAACCTGAAAGGGGGCAAAGAGACTTAACTCTGGGGTGGTGCTTGCATTTCCAACCTCTTTGGTAGCATCTTCTACTAAAAGATTATGGATAGGAAATTCATGAGTTGCAGATCGTGAGCTGGCATCTCTGTTAAGTGATGCCCAAGAGTTTCTTTAATGCTCCTGTTCATAGCATTTGTGATATCCTACTTTTGGTAATACATCCCTAGGGCATTTATAGATACCTTTGGATTATTCTAATTTGTTAAGCTCTTGAATGGCTTCTTATGGGTGGTTGGCATACCAATGTTTCCTGCTTCAGATTGTTGTTGTGGTTTTTTTTTTTTTAACCACTTTACATTATTTATCAAAGTCAATGAAAAGAAACATACCGTTTTTATGTATGTTTTTAGTAATAACATACTAACTAATAGTATACTAGTTATTACTGATTGTATTAGTCATAATATATTAACACTATTACTAATAGTAACTGCTATTCTAGGTGCTGTTTGCAACGCAGTGACATATGGCTGGATTTTAAATTTAAAACTTGTAAATGCCAATAAGAGATGACATGGTTAAGAGAGCCATTTCCCTCATCAATGTGAAACGATTCAATAACAGTAAATACAGAGCAGCAGATAAGCTCCCACGAATGATGTCATTCTTAAGCACCCGACTCTGAAACCATGGCAGTTGGTGCTATTCATTCTGGAAAGACAATTGAATGCAATGATGTTCAAACCTTTTGTTCTAAAGGAATGGGATTTTGGAGACATTTGAACGCTTGCCAGGTGAACACAATCAGCTTCCACGTGGAAACGCCATATGGAATGTGTTCTGTTTCAACAGTCACCTCCAGAATCATGTGCCACAGGGTTGTTGACAGAGAAGGAGACTTTCAGAACCCCGAGGCCACAGTAATGAAAGTGTAAAATACTGCAGAACACAGGAAAAATTCTCAGTAAACAGTCTAATGCGTGGGGAGGTCCCTCCTGCGTTTACATGTTGACTCTGCCATCTGTGTTTTATATAACCCTAGACAAAGCACTTTCTTTTCCTGTGCCTCAGTTTCTGTAACCTCGTCTGTAAAATGAGGTTATAATGACACCTACGTCAAGGGGCTCTTGTGAGCATGAAGGGAGTTAATGGTAAAGGACCTAGAGCAGTATTCAGGGATGGCCATTATATCCCCATTCTACCTTACAGTGCTGGTCACTGGTCCATGACCTCCACTAACCCGAGGCCTGTGGGATGAACAGTGGTTTCAGATATATGGTTGTAGCTACTCCACCAGGGATGCCGCTTGACTCAGAAATGTTTCTCAATAAATACATGTGTAATGCATGGATGTCAGAAAAATGACAACCCTAAGAGAGAAAACACTTTAATTTGCATTAGCCAGTTTATCTCAGAACAACAATGTGATACACTTAGAGTCTTCATATTCACACGTGACCCTGGTCAAGTCACTTCCCCCTTCAGAACATACATTTTATCTGTCAAATGGGAGGATTGCACTTTGAGTATGTTAAAAAAAATCTTACAGGTACATTACTAGAACATCGTTCTATATTAAAGCCTAGTGGTTTTCAATGCTGCTTTATATTAGAAGTTCCTGGAGACCTTCAAAATATACTGATTTCTGCTATAACTATATACCTAATTATTCTAACTGTGTCATATTCTGGGAAAGGCAAAACTATGGAGATAGAAAAAAATAAAGGCCAGTGGTTACCAGGAACTAGGAGAGAGGGAAGGATGAACAGGTAGAACAAAGAGGACTTTTGTGACATGAGGTGATTCTGTTTCATACTGAAATGGTGGATACGGCACTTTCTGAAAATTCTTGAAATGGTGAATGCATTTGTCAAACTCTGTAGAACATTACAACACAAACAGTGAACCCTAATGAAAGCTATGGACTTTAGTTAATAATGTGCCAATACTCGAATTGGCTCATCAACGTAACCATCGTACCGCAGTGATCCAAGATATTGAGACCAGGGAGTGCTGTTTTATTCTGGGGGAAGGAGGTATGTGGGAACTCTCTGTACTTTCTGCTCAATTTTTCTATAAAACTAAAACTGATCTAAAATTAAATCTAGTAATTTGAAAAATATTCCCTCTCCCCACGCTCTAGAGATCCTGATTTAATTTCTCTGGGGTGGAGCCTGCACATTTGTATTTTTTTAAGTTATGTACATTATTCTAATGTGTAGCATGGATTCAGAACAGCTAATCTAAAATGAAGGGTCTGCAGAGATTGATGTAGGGGGTGCCAGAAGGAAACCAAGTGTGAGAGAACAAGGCCTTCATGCTTTGTAAGAAAGGACAGACCCAGATCACAGGGGCTACTTGAAAAACCCATCCTCTTGCTTTGCATTCTTCCAGGAACTGCACCCAGTGATTGAACTACCTGTTTCTGAAGGCCACCCATTCACACCTATTTCCCACTACTCCAGGTAAGACACTCACGGCAGGCAGTCTTCTGGGAAACAGAAGTCTATATTTGTTACCATCAGCATCTAACTCATGATCCTAATGAGGACCAGGATTTCTGTGGCATCAAGTTCCCCTCTGAGGATTCTTGAGAGCCACCTTCCTGAATCCTCAAACACCTTCCTACCTACCACCCTCCGTTAACAATTACCTTTCCATCTTTATTTTTTGCCTGTGACAAGCACCCTTCACATACTCATACCTGTTTCATCTTTCTTCCTTAATAACCTAGATTTTATTTTCATGTTGAGGAAAAACACTATTTTCCACTAGGCTACCTGCAGCTGGAGGAGGCCATGAGTCACCATTTTGACCCTAGAGATATAAACAGAAGTTGCTGGGAAGAGCTTCCAGGAAGCCTCTGTAAGATGATTATCTAGTTGCATCTGTCTTTTTGCTTTGTCCATCCCTTTCTTAACTTGGGAATGTGCATGTGATACAGGAGGTGAAGCAGTCATTTTGTGACTAGGAGGAGATAAAGCCACAAGGGTAAGGTGGCAGAGCAGGAGGAGCATGAGCTTCTGTTGGCAATGAGGGATCATCACACTATTCCTAAACTGTCTAAGTCCTGAGGTCTTGTGTGTGTTTTCACTTGTTCATTGCTCTGCTTTTTCAGGTTGTATATAACTTACAGCTCAATACGACCTAAACTTTAACCAGTCATTCTCCTAGTTAGACTGTGAGCTCCTAGAAAGAGTTTGGCATGTGATGTTTCTTATGGTCCCTGTAGTATCTAGCACACGCTAGCAGGGATCAGCTGTGCAATACTCATCTATTGATTGTCTTGGGATACAGTGAGTTGAGATAAGAAAGAAACAGAAGTCAACTCCAGCATGTCACCAACATGTCAAAGAATAAAGTTTGCTGTTGGTCTCAGCAGCCCTAGGGCAGCTTTACTGTGTTGGGATCTCTCTCTCCTACCCAGTGAGGCTCCAAAATATGACTTTAATTATCCTTCCTAAGGTTTACAAAATTCGCTGAGCTTTTGTCTTTAAAACAGTATTCCTTCCCCACCTCTGGTGTGGAAAAAAAAATTAGGACCAGAGTTTTACATCTTTTTCTTTCCGATATTTCCAGAAAAGTATGCCCCAGTCTAATTTGCAGGTGGAAATTGAAAATGCATCTCCCTGACCTCAAGGGATGATATTCAGGAGCTTCAGGGAATCTTCAGCTAATGGGAGAAGCACAAGCAGGTTGATGGATCCCAAAGACAAAACGTCTATCCCAGCTCAAATGACATCTTGTGGAGCGTGAAAATGGGAGCTTTCTGTGCCCTTCTTCAGAAAGAGACATCAGACAATCTTAACATTTCTGCAACTGAACGTGGGGTGAGAAAGGGCGATCTTCCAGTGGGTTCACCACATTTTCTTTCCAATTGAGGCAATTCATGGTCTCTTCTGGCAACTGCAAGGACAGATGTGAATTTACCACTTTATTGAGTGAAATGGTCTGGGCACTGTGAGACTCACATATGCCCCCAGAGGGGAAGGGACCCTCACTCTGGAAATGGAAATCAGTTCATAATTGTACCCAGACAAATAAATAGGGCACACACTTCAGATCTATTACAGGATTCAGGCAGAATCAGAAGAACAAAGGCATGAAGTAGAAACACATTTATATGCCAGGTACAGGCAGGAGCTGGGGAGGGCAGAAAGTCCAGGGTTCCTGGCCGGGGGAGAGGGACTCTGCTCAGTCTCTCATGCTGGCGTGCAAGAGTATAAAATAAGGTAACTGAGGACATGAAGCTTGGCCGCCTGTACCATTTGAAAAAAGAAAAATCAAACTGTGTTTTATGAGTTTCTCTGGCTGAGTGGGCTGATGGTAAAAGTGATTGCATAAGTGAGTAAATTGAAATATGTATCCTGGTTGTGTCAAAAGCAAAAATAATTATTTTGTTCTTGGTGAGATATAGTGTTTAACTGCCAACACATCAATCCAAATAAAAAGGAAATCTGCATTTAGATCTATTAATACATTTATTAACAAAGGATGTATCTGAATTATCCATCTGTTTGATCCACATTTTGCAGAAAGGCAAGCCAGCATGGAGAGGCCATATCACGGGTGATTAAAAATGTCACTGGAATCTCAGGGCAATGGGGAGAGTCAAGAAAGAAGCAAAAAAAGAGGAGTCTCAGAACAATGGAGGTGGTCTTTTTTCAGGCATTCTTGCCCATGAAATGGGCTGATTAGGATTTTCCTGAGCCCCTCAGAATGGTGAAAAGCAAATGTGGAGTGTATGATCTTTAAGGATTAGGCTCCATAGGGCTCTTCTACTTTCTATCTCCTGAATTTGCTGTCTTTTAATTCTAACCATGGTCGACTTAGGGGTTCTTGCACACACACACATTCACCTGAAGTTGATTTATGCTTGTGTATGAGTGTACATTATTTAGACCTAGAATAATTGATGCATATTTGACAGAAAATTTGGAAAACTTAAAGAAAGAGAAGCATGATGCCTGATGAACCTCTCACTCATTAATATGGACATCCCAGCAGCGGGTAGCATTCCCACTGTAGAACCATGGACTGGATATGAATCCAGATTATCCACCTCCTCAAAGGGTGGTTTGAAAATTATGTAATGCTTATAAAATGTATCTTCCCTGGCACATAATAAATGTTAGCTGAGGACACACACAGCAAGGCACCTATGTAAAAAGATCTTCATTGCAGTAATAAATGGAACTTTTAGAAGCAATGAAATACCTACCAATGAAATTATGGTATAGGTGTTCGGTAGCAAAACTCTCAGAGAGCCCAAATGATGCAGCAGGTCTGTGCTAAATGTTAGGCTAAATGACAAAGACATGCATTGTTAAATAATCAACAGATAGATACAATGCATAATATTTTAAAATCACAAACCCAAACCATACCTTTCAGCATGCACATTTATGTGTACATGCATGCATAAGTGCACATACGTACATGTGCATATACGTCTGTGTGTATCTGTGCACATATCGATATCTATGTAATATGCAAACTGATGACAATACAGATTAACTCAGGGTAATCGTGAAGAAAAAGTGAGGTCAAAAGGACTTTATTTTTAAAGTTCATCCATTCTTTAATCAACACATGAAAGTGGTATATATTTATTATGTACAGCCTGATGTCTTGAAAGAGGTACCAAAGAGGACTTTAGCTTTCCTGTGTGTATGTGCGTGTTTCATTTTCCCAGCTGGAATTCAATGTATTGCTTGCTTACTTAGAAGACAGGCTCAGTTTTGAGCTCTGGCACTGATTATTTTGGTGACTTTAGAAAAATTACAAGACTCTCACCTTTATGAACAAAATGGCAATAAGAGACAAAACCATCAGAGTATCACAGGTGGCTCTTTGGAGGTGTTTTGCTGTGAAAAATATCAATAGATAATGTGTCGTGGGTGGAGAGCAAGGTGCAAGGAAGAGAAGCTGCCAAGTGTTTTGTCTCATTTGCTTGTTTGCTTCATTTTAATGTTATATGAAGCTATGCTTTATCTTTTTTTTTTTTTTTTAAACAGAGTCTCACTCTGTTGCTCAGGCTGGAGAGCAGTGGCATGATCTCGGCTCACTGCAAGCTCCACCTCCTGGGTTCTCTCTGTTGTCCTGCCTCAGCCTCCCGAGTAGCTGGGACTACAGGTGCCTGCCACCATGCCCGGCTATTTTTTTTTTTTTTTTTTTGTATTTTTAGTAGAGAAGGGGTTTCACCGTGTTAGCCAGGATGGTCTCAATCTCCTGACCTTGTGATCCACCCGCCTCAGCCTTCCAAAGTGCTGGAGTTACAGGCATGAGCCACCGCACCCGGCCTGAAGCTATGCTTTAACTTAAAATTATGAAAACTAAATGGACTACTACATATAAGATGCTTAATAGACTGCCTGATACAGTAAGTACGTACCCAATATTATGTAAGCTAATGTTAGAAGCTTCTTTTTTTTTTTGAGAGAGAGAGTCTTGCTCTGTTTTCCTGGCTGAAGTGCAGTGGTGTGATCTTGGCTCACTGCAACCTCTGCCTCCTTGGTTCAAGTGATCCTCCCACCTCACCTCCCAAGAGTAGCTGGGACTACAGGTGTGTGGCACCAGGCCAGGCTAATTTTTGTACTTTTTTGTAGAGACAGGGTTTCACCATGTTGCCCAGGCTGGTCTTGAATGCCTGAGCTCAAGGGATCCACCTGCCTCGGCCTCCCAAAGTGTTGAGATTACAGGCATGATCCACTGGCCCAGCCCACTTCATTGAGGGCTGGCCCAGCCCGCACCATTTTAAATGGTGACTATAAAAGCTCTGTATACAATTTAGGGAGAACACTTGCTTATTTTAAGGGGATTTTTGGAAACTTTACTTGAGGACTATTTATACTAATATTTACATTGGCCTACAAATGACTCTTCGGAGTTTTGTAAACTCCAATCCTAAAACAAGAATCCCACCTGTCAAGCAGTTCAAAACCATTAAAAATTGGAGGCTTGGTTTCTTATTACTATAAATAAGGTATTTTTAATTATTTACTTGTTTTAATTTTTATCTGACCATATTACAAATGCTAGATGACCCATCTAATTGTATTGTTTGAAAATCCTGAAGAAATTTGTAGGGAAAAAAAATCAGTATAGTAGTTCATCAGCATTATAATAATAAATCAGCATTGGATACTCTGAAAAGCTGGCATTTAGAAACAACAGAATAATGTGAAGAATTTCTGAGGGCATTTCTGAGGGGAAAGTGTTCTAGGCAGAGATCGCATGGTAGAAAGGCCTCCTGGTGTTGGCAAAGGGCAGAGGGAGTCAGAAGTATGAAGGGAGAGGCAGCCCACGCTCATCCTCCAGGCCCTCCCCACGCTGGTAAGCCCCAGTGGTCAGGAAAGGGCAGCGATGGAGGCTGTTCCTGGACATTCTGTGAGTCACCAGGGGCCCTGCCAAGTGCTCCTCTCTGCTCTTGGGAGTTTTTCTTGAGGTTTATTAAGCATCTCCACATGATGCGATGCTTCCTTTCCAGATGAATGTTATTTTAAAAGCTTCTTTCCTGCTTCATGTGAATAGAGATTTGCATTCATCCCTCGTCATATTAATTTTGCATTATGGGTGGGGGTGAGGAAGAGCGTCGTCCCTAAAATGAGTGTCTTCAATCTGTTTATAATTCATCTCTCAGCCAGGGAGCAGCGTCCGTGTCACTTGAGGAGGCAGATATTCCCCTGCTCTGGCTTCTGGAGGGAAGACGGGAGGGAAGACGGCGCCAAGGCGGAGGCACGGGAGCATCTTTCATTCCTCCCCCAATGCTTGCTGCTTCATCAACATCAACGTCCTGCTGCCAGGGCTGATGAATGGCTCAGGAGCGTCACAGCTCGGTGGCTCTTATGCCATGTGCACTGGCAGCTGCCACCGCCGTCCTACCTGTGACCCACAGGTGTCTTCCTGAAATGGCCAAAGACAAGCTTTCCCCTCAAATGTTGCCTTCTTCTCAGTCAGTCAGCAATGCTAATCAAGTCTGTGTGCTCAGCTAGGATTTTGGACCTTCTTACGTGAAGGTGTCGAAACGAGGTCCCCTTTCCTGAAGGCTGACTGTTGCTTTGTCTCCAATGAGGGACCCCAAGACTGTGCACAGGGAGCAAGACGAAGGGGCAGGAGATGGAGGGCGGAGGTGGTGTGTGAGCTGGGGTCTATTGCACACTCTTGGGATTCTTTATTTGTACATTTTGTTCCCGATGCAATGGGTGTTGTTGAAGATATTTAAGTGGAGGGGCAAGGTCTGATTTATTCTGTAAGAGGATTGCTCTGGCAGAGGCATGAGAGGATCTGGGGGCAATTGGGGCTCTTGCAATTGTTCAGATAGGAGGGTAGATGGTCGTGTGGACCAGGTTGGTGCTGATGGACATGATGAGGTGTGGACCGTCTACATCTATAGTTAAGCTGCAACTAGCAGAATTTGGTAAAGAATTGAATGGGGGAACACTTAAAGGCTGTCTAAGTTGGTAATTTGATGTAAAATGAACAACTCATTCCTGTTAAACCATGTCATGATTGGGTTTTGGATGACCAGATGTTGACGTTTGCTGCAGGTGATAGCCAGCTGGCCTGATTCATGTGTCTGTGGGGTGTATTGGCTCCAGTCAACCTGCAGGTGAGTGTCACAGAAACACAAATGAGTGGAGACCCGTGCTGCTGCAGAACGTCTTCAGTGTCCACTGGAGGGCTCTGTCTGCTTTGATGGGGACAGAAGTCATTTGCATTCTCCAGCAGCAGTTTAAAATCTGAACTACCTCACATCGTATTTCTAATATTTCAGTGCCCAGATAGGACAGAACCCCAGGCAGGACCCAACTGACCTAGCTTTCTTTTTTCTCCCAATAATATATCTTATTTTTAGAACGGTTTTAGATTTATAGAAAAATTTAGAAGATACCCATGCACTTGTTTGCCCCTGTTATTAACATCTTACATTAGCAAAGTACATTTGTTACAATTACCGAACAAATATTGTTTATGTATTGATTTATTTTGAAGACAGGGTCTCGCTTTGTGACCCAGGCTGGAGTGCAGTGGCGCAACCGTAGCTCACTGCAGCCTTGACTTTTCTGGCTCAAGAGATCCTCCCACCTCAGCTCCCTGATTAGTTGATACCACAGGCTCACACCATCATGCCTAGTTAATTTTTATTTGTTTGTTTTTTGTAGAGATGTGGCCCCAGTATGTTTCCCAGGCTGGTCTTGAGCTCCTGGCCACAAGCAGTCCTCCTGCCTCAGCTTCCCAAAGTGCTGGGATTACAGGTGTGAGCCACCGTGCCTAGCCCAATTACTGAACTAATGTTGATACATTATTATTAACTAAAGTGCATACTTTATTCTGACTTCCTTATTTTTTGCTCAATGTCCTTCTCTTCCAGAGTCCAGCAGGCCATATTACATTTAGTCATCCTGTCTTCTTCAATTCCCCTTATCTACGAGTTTCTCAGACTTTGTTTTTGAAGACTTTGGAAGTTTTGAAGAGTGTTGCTCAAGTATTTTATAGCTATCCCTCAACTGGGGCGTATCTGATGTTTTGCCGTGGTTAGAGGCAGACCCAGACGTGCCATTCCACATTCTTTCCTACCATGAGGACCCCGACTCAGACAAGCGCTGCAGGGTATGCAGGAGTGCATGATGGATATACCACCCTGGAGAAGTTTTCTTCCTGGGGAAAATAGAAAATGCATGGATGCAATTACTAAATGTGAATATGGGGCACTGTATCCCTCTCGAAGTAATCTAACCTGTTCCCATGGCTTTAAACATCACTTGTGCTGACAACCCTCGATTCCGTATCTCTAGTTTTGCTACATACTAACATAGAAAGTCATGGGAAGAGAAGAGTGGGGTCGCTCAAAGGGTGTCCTAAGAAGAAGTTTTCAAAGTAAACAGAGCACCTCTAAAGGCTTTGCTTCTGATGGATAAACATGGACTGTCCCCAGAGACAGGAGTAGTGTGATCAGAGAACCCATGAGGCAGACAGCGAGGGGGAAGGGAAGCACGTGGTGAACTGTCTCCATGCATTGGCTCCTCATTGTCTGCATGTGCTTTGCAGACACTGATGTTTTTCTTCTTCCTTAATGTCAGTGAATTGGGGTGTCTAATGATAAAGATCTGTGAAAATACGCAGGTGGCAGTGTACTTTCCATTGTGGTGTTTCAATCATTCCTTCTCTCCTCCTCTCCTCTCCTCCTCTTTCTCCTCTCTCTCTCTCTTTCTCTCTCCCTCGCTCTCCCTTTTTCCCCATCTCTCTCTCCTCTATCTCTCGTTCCTCTTCTCTCTTTCTCTGTCTCAAATCCTCCTTCTCTTCCCTCCTCGGTGGTGGGCACATTCCTTGAACAGTCACCTCAGTCTTCTGTAGAAATAAACAAAGTAACAGACATTTTTGGATTCACATCTCCCTCAGCTCCAAAGACATTATTTGGCTAAACTCCCAGATGATAATACAGAGAGGGAAGTATTTGAGTTTTGCAGTCATTTCTCTGAGGTTGAAAGAATTGGAACAGAGAGCTAGAATTGAGCTAAATGCTGCAAGATGTTAAATAAGAATTAATAAGAAATTTTATTGGACCCTTAGGGAGATGTGGCAAATGTAATATTTTTAATGGGCTTAATTAGAGGTTGGTACAGGAGATGCTTACAAGACGGGCACAGGCCAGTCAGCATATGGCCTGGTGGTGAGAAACAGAGAACATACGTGAATTAAAAAGCACAGCTCCATCTCTTTCTCAGTGCATGGAAATGGACCCATTGTTTCCCTTCTCAGAGTGTCAGTCTCCTCGTTTGTAAATGGAGATAAAAGCAGAGTATTCCAGCTGGGCAGGGTGGCTCATGCCTGTAATCCCAGCACTTTGGGAGGTTGAGGCAGGCAGACCATGAGGTCTGGAGTTCAAGACCAGCCTAACCAACATGGTGAAACCCTGTCTCCACTAAAAATACAAAAATTATTCGGGTGTGATGGTGGGAGCCTATAATCCCAGCTACGCGGGAGGTTGAGGCAGGACAATCGCTTGAATCCAGGAGGCGGAGGTTGCAGTGAGCCGAGGTGGCACCATTGCACTCCAGCCTGGGTGACAGAGCAAGACTCCATCTTGGGGAAAAAAAAAAAAAAAAAGCAGAGTATTCCTCATAAAGTTGTTGCAATCGTTGAATGGGATAATGACCGTAAATGTCTTACCATGTTGTCTGCTACATGATAGACCTTAGATAAATTATTATTGTTATCACAACTATGATTATTATTGACAAAGATCACATGGGTAAAATATGTCCCAATTCTGGGATTTTAACTTAGATTTCCATGTTCTCAGCATGACTTTTTTTTTTTTTTTTTTTCCCTGCTGTATGGCTAAAAGGCAAACAAATGAAACCAGTGTTCTTTGAGTTTTCCAATCATGCATGTTTAAACCATCTTGTTCATCTGAGGGCAAGAATCCAGAAAAGTATAAATTAAGTAGATAATAAGAAAGCAAAACTGCCAGCGATCTCTGCCCTTTGTATGGAAAGTGCCGGATTTCAGCCTTCTAAGCGCAGTGTCATTTCAGAGCGGCTGAACAAGGTGAGTCTCCAGGCAGTTTGCATCCCTCTGGGGTCTGTTAGAGCTGCTGTTCATAGGTAGGTCAATCCTCTGGGGTTAGGGAAGCTTTTGTAGGATATGTTTCTCCAGGGAGCCCTTGATAACCATTTTGGACCCAAGTAAATGATCCCTAATGTCCAGCGTTGCCAGACAAGACTGGGAAAAATGGCTTCAGCTGATAAAAGCTGCTGTGTGAGCAGGTTGCAAGTGACTCTACTCATCATTGTGTATTGACGACTGGGAAAGGATAGATGGAGCAAGTATGCCTTAGGGATGTGCATGGCACTTCCAGGAAACTTTGTGAAAAAGAAAAAAGGTCGTTCCTGTAAAAATGTGATCAGAATAAGAGCGGCATTAATAATTGTCCGTTGTGTGTCAGCCACAGGGCTCTGATGATCACATGCTCTTTGGATGACCTGATGCGCAATCTCTAACCACGTTCTTCCTGGAGGCCTTCTAACCACGCTCCTCCTGGCGGTCTTGTAACCATGCTCCCCGTGGCCGCATTCCAACCACGCTCCTCCTGGCGGCCTTCTAACCACGCTCTTCCTGGCGGCCTTCTAACCATGCTTTTCCCGGTTGCCTTCCAGATGCCACTGCCACATTCTACCCAGGGAGACAGAAGCAGAAGTCAGCCACGGGGTTGGGGAAAATACATTTGCTTTTCAAATACACCATCTTCTCCTCTACTTTCCTCCTCATTAAATTTTTTTTTAATTTTAATTTTTATTTATTTTATTTTTTTTTGAGACAGAGTCTTGCTCTGTCGCCCAGGCTGCATGCAGTGCAATGGCACGATCTTGGCTCACTGCAACCTCAGCCTCCCTAGTAGCTAGGACTCCAGGCATGCTCCACCATGCCCTGCTAGTTTTAACATTTTTTATGTTTATTTTTATTTTTAGTAGAGATGAGGTTTCACTATGTTGCCCAGGATGGTCTCAAACTCCTGGGCTCAGGCATTCTGTCTGCCTCAGCCTCCCAAAGTGCTAGAATTACAAGCATGAGCCACTGCGCCCGGTCTCCTCCTCATTTTCTTCTTTGAACAAAGCTGTGATGGCTAGAGCTACTGCAGGCATCTTGTGACTATGAGAGAGCAGCCCAGAAAAATCAAAGCCCTTGGCCCAGAGGGCACTGAGCTTCTAAACCGATTGTCCAAATTATCTACTCCTGGTATTTGTGTTATATTTTTAAAAATATCTTTATTTGTTTAAGCTAATGTGGTCAGGTTTTCTGTCAGTTGCAGACAAAAACATCTCTATCAAATACAAAATGACATCTTAAATTACACTTATATTAAGTATAATATCTTTAAAAGTGAGAAAAAATTGAGGTTTTTAATGGCAAGGGGCAGAGCTAGGATCTGAACCCACATAAGACAATATTCTTTATGTTATATTCTGTTGACTCTCTCAAAAAAAGTTCATCTTTAACTCCTTACAATCTCAGTTTTCGTGGTACCTTATTTAAGAAATATGTAAATAAGAAAAGAGAAATTGCCCATCATCCCAACTCCTAGAAATAACCACTGGAAGTAAAAATGTTTAAATTATTTCCTTTATACCTTTCATCTGCAAAGTAGGGAACAGGCCAGTTTGTACTACGCACACACACATAGATCCACACAGATACCGATTTTCCCTTTCAACTCAGTTGTGACAAATTCAGGGTACAGTATTGTTTATTCACAAATTCCATGAATTCTACCTCTCTACTTGCTAAAAGAAGAACTCAGCTATCCTCAAAGCATCTTCCTTTTTGTTTGTTTGTTTTGTTTGTTGTTAGTTTTCTGCAGAACCCCAAGTAGAAGTCTCCCTGGTACCTGCACACCAACTTGCTAGTCCTTGTTCACTGCCAGGTTCCGCCTTTATATCCCCCAGTTCTGATACCTGAACAGTCACACAGCAGAGCACTGCCACTACCCCTGCTAACAGCCCATGGAGAGAACTGCAAATTCCATGTCAATGCTGCTATCTCGTAATAATGTTAAAATCACCAGTCCTTGGTGGGTTAGAGTCATTACCAGCATTTTCTTCTTTAGGAGAAAAAATAATCCTCTCCTCAACTCTGCTCCTCACTTTATCTCTTGGGGTTCATGACAGTCTTCCCCATCCCAAATTCCTGCAATCTCTCCTCTGAAGTTGTCAGCAAATTTAATCCCATGCAGACTTTAATTCTAGGTCTTCTTCTGGTTCCACAAGACATCCTTACATCAGAACCCCTTATAAATTCCCAGAAGACTCATAAAGAAATGAAAGCCTCCCTTCTGAATCTGGTTAGCATGTTAATATTTACTGAATGTATTTTCTCAAATTAGTTTCTCTATTGACTGGTTGCTTCCATGAGAGTGAAAGAACTTCCTAAAGGAAATGGACTTGCGTATATATGAACAGCAATAGAAGGACCATATGGTTTCAATGAACTTCTTTGGAAGTTGTTATGATTTTGTCTTGCTGATGTCCTTTTGCTCTGTTACTGAGAAAGAGAGCTATGTTTCTGAGCAGTGCTTGATGATGGAAGAAAGGGGGCAGGTCCTTGTGGGGCACCATCCTGCAATTTCTCCCTTATGAAGTGGTGCATGGTAACCTACAAATGACTCTCAAGTGTCTGCACTTGGTGGGGGGAGAACCTATCTCATGTGTAACCATATCAGATTAGATCAAACACAGTAGTCGTTAAGAGTCCCATCAAGCACGTTGACAGTGAAAATTACACAGCAAGGACTGACGTAACTTTCCAAGAGTGAGCTGAGGGACGCTGTGTGGGAGTGTGTCTTTGTATCTGGAAAAGGAAAAGAAAACTGCATTCATTTTTGATGATGGATTTGGTCACGTACAAAAGGCAAGGGCACAGTTTGAAAAGAACAAGATGTCTTTCCTAAAACAACAGCTGGAAACACTTTGCAGCAGCTGCTGATATAAATAATTCACTGTTAATTGGTTCTGAGGCCAGTCCTGAAACTGGCAAGCCAAGTTGCATGACAGGAAGGTGCACCATGGAAAGTGATAATGGCATGGATATTTATTCTCACTCACCCTTGCATGGGATAAGGAAGAGGCCAGCCACACTCAATTTGTTTCATTTGTGAGTCAGCCCTGGAAGCATCTTTAAAGCAGCAGCTCCCATTGTGCCCTTCAGTTCCTGGGTGAAGACGGAGATGCCAGTATTTAACAATGACTTATTTCTTTTATATTTCCCTTTCACTGAAAGTTTCTGAGTTGACATCCACTTGCCACTGGAGTGTTCAGGGGATATTATGAGATTAGCAGCATAAGAAGGTGGCTAAAGGAGCATTTGACCTCTGGCTGCAAACCCATATGGGGGCTCCCTTGTGGACGTGCAACTTTATCTCAAAATCAGTCCTTATACCTGAGTGTGTAATTGGTGTTTTAATAGTAAGCATTAAAATACAAAAAATTTATATATGCTTGCTTTATTTTTCCATATACAAATAGAAATAAAGTATACATGGACATAGATAATTCTCAACCTCTGAAAAGCCTATGTTCTCCGGGGCTCATTATCCCACACCACCCATTTCTCCCACATTAAGTTTGCTGAGCTTAGTGGACAGACTTTTGTAGAATTTACTCTTCACTGGCCTTACCACAAGGTTAAGGAATTAACTAATCGTATGACTAACTTTTTGCTTAATCCCTGTCTGTGTTTCCTGATTGTAAGCTCAATGAGGGTAAGATAGGACCTTCGTTTGTTTCGTAATAACCCAGTGAGAAAGAAGAAAAGTTGTCCCTGATATCTGAGATAGGCTAGGCCTTGCTATTCTCTTATAAAATAGGAATATTTTCACAGAATATCGATATCACAGAAGCCCACTTTGTGACCATGATGGATTAAGACAACGGTAGGATCATCCCACAATCTTGTCTCAACACAGGCAAGACAAAAACATTTGCCGAAATACACAATTCCAAATATTTTCTTGCCCCAGGTAATAGGAGTGACTAAAGCTTAAATTCTTGCTTCTAATGGGTGGAAAAAGAAAAAAGAATGACTAAGACCTACTATTTGATAGCACAACAGAGTGACTATAGTCAATTATAACTGAATTGCACATTTAAAAATTACTAAAAGAGTATAATTGAATTGTTTGTAACACAAAGAACAAAGTCTTTGGGCCACCATGTCATCATGCCCGACTTAGTCTAAAAGTCTCCTGAGTTTCTTTCTGTTTCCTCACCTTTGCCTTTATTTCCTGTCTCTACTTCTCATGCACTTCTCTCCATGACAAGGTATAGAAAGGTCCTGTGTGCTAATAAAAAAAGTAAATTGGGCCAGACACACCTGTAATCCCAGCACTTTGGGAGGCCGAGGTAGGTGGATGACCTGAGGTCAGGAGTTCAAGACCAGCCTGGCAAACATGGCAAAACCCCATCTCTACTAAAACTACAAAAATTAGCCGGGTGTGGTTGTGGGCACCTGTAATCCCAGCTACTCGGAAGGCTGAGGCAGGAAAATTGCTTGAACCCAGGAGGCGGAGGTTGCAGTGAGCAGAGATGGTGCTACTGCATTCCAGCCTGGGTGACAGATCGAGACTCCATCTCAAAAAAGAAGTAAATTGACTCAATGAAATGGTGATGGAAACCTGGCAAACTGGCTGCCACCAGGATCCACTCTACCCACCAACGTATTTTATTTGCCACACCCTCACTATACTCTCTCCCTTTAAGCAGAGGTGTAGTTCTTATTTGAGGATTCATCTTTAACTTGTACATTATTCAACAAATATTTGTCAAGTGCTATATTGCCAAATATTCTTCTAGGCACTGAATTTTAATATATTTAATATATATATACTGAATAATAATATATATAATAAATATATATTAAATATATATTTAAAATACATATTAAATATATAGTATATATTATATGTAAAACATACATATTATATAGTATATAAAACATATACTATATAATATATAATATAAAACATATATAATATATGTTATATATAAAACAATATATTAAATATATGTTATATTTTATATGTAAAACATATATATTAAAAATATATGTGTGTAATTATATATGTGTAAAATAACAGAATCCCTGCCCTTATGGAGCTTACATTTTTTGAATGGGAGAGGCAGAAAATAAAATAATTAAATATGTCCTGTGTCAGGCAATGGTAAATGCTCAAAAGAAAAACCAAAACAAGGAAGAGCAACAATGCAGGAGATAACAGATGCAATCTTTAAAAGAATGGCCAAGGAAAATCTCACTGAGAAACTCACATTTCAGTGAAGATCTGAAAAAGGTAAGGGATTCAGTGACATGGTTCTCTGGAAACAGCGTGGGCAAAGGTCCTGAGGCTGAGACCCACCTGGTATCTTCCAAGTTCAGCTCAGAGGCCAGCTTGGCTGGAGCACGGGAAACAGGAGCAGAGATCTAAAAAGAATGGAGGAAGGTCTGGGCAGCAGGGAAGGGAGCTGAGATCATTCATGGCCATAAGAACTTTGGTCTTTACTCTGAGAGGGGGGACCAGGATGACGATTCTGGAGTCTGAGCTACATTGTAAGAGGATGGCCTCCCTCTCCTGGCTCTAACACTCATAAGGGTGTAATGGGCCCTTCATGGTCCTGTCGGCACTCTTGGTTTTCCTGGTCCAGGTCTGCATTGCTCATGTCTATTACCTGCCTGGTCAGTGAAGGCTCTGGGTTTTGCAGTTCCAGGGTCAATGGAAAAGAGTAGACATGCAAGAGGCAAAGACATCCGGGAGTGAAGGGATTTTGCATTGCTTCCCGCTTGCTGTTTCAAAAAGCCCCCTCATTCCTATGATTTTCAACTTATGAGAAATTAGCTCTCTGGCAGAATTTCAATGTTATAACTTTTTTTCAAATTTACTTATTATTGAATGTGACAAATAAATTCATAAAAGAAAATACAAAAGAAACAGAACAAAAGCCATGAGCAAAAGGTAAGCATTTTTGTTTGTTGGTTTTGAACTTCCGCCCTAAGGATTTTGACCCACAAGACATGAAACAATCAAATAACAGTCCCAGCACTCTTTAGAAATGTCCTGACTCCACTAGTAGTACTAAGGTAAAAACATACTGATAACATTTTAAGGATCAGTAAAGGCCAAGTGTCAGAAGTTAGCACCTTTGCCCTCCAATGCTGACCTTATCTTTGCATCCCTCTTCCATGACTATGTTCATTAGAGTTGAACAGAGCTGCAGCCAGTGCTGGTTAGGGAAGTCTTTCTGTGTGCTGAGCACTGCATGGGGAGTCTGTGTCCTCATAAGTGGTGTCATTAGTGGGACTCACACTTGTGATTTGTACTGGCTGCTCTGTGGTAATGATTTCCACCTCTTCCCATCTCAAACTCTCCAGTGCTGTGGTGCAAGTAATGCAACCAGACTGGATCCCCACCACTGTACATTGTTTTCTGGCTTTTTATTGCCTTCTTACTACTGAGATTGACAAAAGCAACTTCCTGTTGTATGTGCTCCACCCACACTGCCTTCTTCAGACCTTCAAGCGCGCCTGCTTGTTCCTGTCTTAAAAACCCTTTGTATGCATGAAAGGTGGCTTTAAAGTACTATAGAAGTGTGCAAAACATTAATCGGGTCACGACTATGCTTATGCATGCTAGGTAAAGTGTGCATTGATATGACAGCATCAGCTCATCTAATTAAGGTGTCCAAATAGTCCCCGTTTGTCCCTAACTGTCTCTGTTTAAACACTGAAGGTCCCAAGTCCCAGGAAACCTCTCACTTTAAGTAAACTAGGACAGGTGAACACCGCACATTTAATGCTTACCACAACCTTACCAGGTGGGGCCAGTACTAGTCCATTTTACAGATGAGGCCTCTGAGGGTTAGAGAAGTTAAATGCTGAGGCCTCTGAGGGTTAGAGAAGTTAAATGCTTTACCTAAATACCCCTACTCCCACTCCCACTCCCACCCCAGGGTTCGAGAGTGACAGCCTGGTCTTAAAGTCCTTACACAATTGTTCTGCAATCAGCCTCAGTATAGGTGTTTTTAAAAGGCGTTCCAGGTGTCTCCTGAAACACGCAACCAATTGAGGGCCATTGCTGTAAAGTTAAAAAATTGGACTCAAGTAAATCTGCCTTCATCTGCGTCCTGGATAAGCCTCTTACTGACCATGGAACATTGGGCAAGTTGTTTAACATGCCTGACCTCAGTTTCCTGGTCTATAAAAGAGGGATCAGCATAGCACCTACCTCATAGGGCAGTTCAGGGAATTAAATACTTTGACAATTGTAAAGTCCTGAGAGGGGCGCTTGGCAAAGAATAAGTGCTATGTGAGGTTAGTTATTAGCTATTACAGGATAATAATTATCAAAATGAAAAAATGTAATGTAATATAAAGATTCAAATCATATGGGACCTGTATTATTTATTTTCAAACAAAATGTTATTAAAGTTTAAAATATTGTCATTGACTCAAACAGCATTTTCTCCCTTGGCACTTTGGACAGGATGTTCAGGCTGCCTTGAAGAAACTGAAGTTTGCGGCTTGGGCTGCTGCTCTCATTAATTTTAATACAGACACGACTAACATCTCATTCAAAATGTGAAACATAGCTTTTAATTTAGTACCATGGGTTCCTGCAGGACTGAGTCGACACACTGGGAAATACATCAATTAAGCTTGTTTCCCAGGAAGAAATAGGGAGGTCTTGCAAACGACCCAAGATAGAAGGAGCCCAGGCTTTGAAGGTGAGCTAAGGACAGCGGTGCTTAATGAGAGCCTGATTTCTAACCACGTGTTCTTGCTCACAGGTGGCAAGTAATCTCAGAAAGGCATCGGACAAGACGAGAGGTGGGGCCCTGGTTTGGGAAGTGTTTGGTATCATCGCCCCGCCCCCCAAGTTGTACGGAGCATTGCATTCCCCAGCTCTTGCAAATGGAAGGTGACATTCTGCAGTGGTGAGTTGATACCATGGAGATGGAGCCGCTTCGTTTCTGTGGTCCTTGCTGTATATTACATAACAGTGCGATGGCTTGCATTCACCCGACGCTTTGGGGAGACTCCGTTTAATTTCTTCAGCCGTGAAAATTTAGATATCTGTATAGTTTTTCTGAGCAGAGTTCTCCCTCAAACATATTTAAAAGGGGACCAGCAGATAACGCAATGAATTGATTAACTTTTAAAATTATTATTTTAAGAGAGACTAGCTCAGCTATTAAGGTTTTTGCTTGCTGTTGTTTGTACTTTTGGTTTTTCTTCCTTTTTTCTTTTGTCTTCTCCAGGTGAGTTCCCTCTATGTCAGAGCTAAGCACAGGGTTAGAGGCTAGGGAATGGAAAAGCTTCCCAATGCAGGCGTTTCTGGAAGCACTTCTGGATATTTCAGGGGGAGCTAGAAACACAAGGCAAAGAGTCTTCTGATCTCACACCTCTGTGTGAGCTTCAGAGAGACAATCTTCCGGATCTGGTGGTGACTTTTAAAAAGCGTCTCTGGAATCCATCCCCAGGCAGGCAGAATTTGGTCTGAAGATGCTCCCTTGAGAGCACCAACAGGCCTTCCTCGGCAGAAACCTCTTATCCGTGAGCTTTCTCTTCCCAGCCCTCATGTCCCTCGGGTCCCCTCCACTCTCTCCCTGAAGTCAGACGGCGCTGGGGTTTCTCTGGAGGAATCACCCACACATTCGTGAGTGGGGAGCGTGAGAGACGGGAGTCAGGCTCACTTTACTGCAGCTCCACTTCCCAGCTCCCCACTCACCCCTTCCTCAGCTCAGCCTGGATCCCACTGCTTGACTCTCAAAGAACCACGTTCATGCTGGAAGCCAGCGTCCCCCACAGTGTCTTCTGTGAAGACAAATCCTGGGAGATGTTAGCATTCCAGTAGAAGAAATCCATTCCTCAAAAATAAGCAAATTTTTTATTTAAGGTGATGTTTCAAGGAGATGTCAATATATTAACGTGCTTTGTGAGTGTTTGAGAGGAAGGGGTGAAGTGCAAGGTTCTCCAAAGTTATTGGCTACCTGGAGACTATCTCGAGGAGTTGGACTAGAACTTGGTACTCACAATAATAAACAATGACAGGCCAGGTGCGGTGGCTCACGCCTGTAATCCCAGAATTTTGGGAGGCCGAGGCAGGTAGATCAGTGGATGTCAGGAGTTGGAGACCAGCCTGGCCAACGTGGTGAAACTCTGTCTCCACTAAAAATACAAAAATTATCAGGGAGTAGTGGCACACACCTGTAACCCCAGCTACTCTGGAGGCTGAGGCACGAGAATCGTTTGAACCCGGGAGGCAGAGATTGCAGTGAGTCAAAGTCGTGCCACTGCACTCTGGCCTGGGCAACAGTGAGACTCCATCTCAAATAAAGAAATAAATAAAATAAGTAATAAATAAATAAATAAACAATGACAACATTCAGCAAGCCCCTACCATGCTCCAGGAACTGGTCTCAGTACTGAAGATTGATTCAATAGTGAGAACGTCAAACAAGCACTAGTCTCCATGGGCTTACATTATGAAGGAAGAAAGATAAACAAACAAACAAAAACAGCTATATTATACAGCAGGAAGTGAGAAGTGACTAGAAGAAAAATCAACCCAGATAAGAAAAGGAAACAACTAAAATAGAAATTGAATATTTTATATCTTTTCTTTTTACACATTTTAAGACATTTATTATGAAAATGTTGCAAGTTGAGATAAAAGTATAACAAATCCCCATATGCTAAATAGTTTTTAAATTATCATCTTGTTTAATCTATAGATGCACCCATTCGTTTCCTGGTGTATTTTAAAACAAATTACAGACACTATTTTAAATAATAAATGTTTTAGCATATAAATCTAACAAATAATGATGTTTTGACACAATTGCAATGGAATTATGGCCTCTAAAACATTAATGATAATTACTTAATAGTAGAGGTTGATTCCTTGCCTGAAACGTTCAGGATTAGAATTGTTTCACATTTCAGATTTGTGAGGATTTTAGAATATTTGCATATACATAATGAGATATCTTGGGGGCAGGACCTAAGTCTAAACACAAAATTTACTTGTCCTTCATATGCACCTTATATGCATAGCCTGAAGATAATTATGTATTTCCAATAATTTTGTGCATGAAACAAAGGTTTTGGACATGAGGTCACATATGAATTTTTTCACTTGTGGTATCGTGTAGGTACTCAAAATTTCACAAATTTGGAGCATTTTGGACTGGATTTTTGGATTAGGGATGCTTAAGTTGTATCTAATACTCATCTAGTATTATTCCAATAATTTGCTGATCACTTCAAAATGTCTTTTATTATAGCCAGTTTGTTAGAGTGCAAAAAAAATAAGTATTCACATTGCATTTAGTTGATAAATCTCTTACATCTTACCTGGAAGGCATTTCTCTCCCTGCTGCCACTGACCCCCTCATTTCTTCAATGAAAAGGCAGATTTGTTTTTCCTGTGTTTTTTCTCACATTGTGATCAGCTGCCTGCATGCTGGAACTTTTATGTAACATATTTATCTCTATACCATATATTTTCTGTCAATTGGTAGATAGATCTACAACCGTCATTAGATTTGGCTTCGTTCTTTAGGCAAAAATAATTCATTGACTATGTTTGAACTTCTTGTTGCATTGTATCTGGAGGCAGATATTACGGTTGGCCAGCAGGGTACCCTGGTACCAGCTTCGATCTTCTTTCAAAAAATGGCCTCAGCATACTTTGCTACTCCTGGTCTAGGAGCTACTGGTCTAGGAGCAATTTTATTCAGGTTCGCGGGATTATGATTTTCAATTTCTACTGTTTCTTCTGCATAATTAGCTAGAATTTTTCTATGCAGAAGAAAGCCTTCTAAAGGTGGTTTTGTTTGTTTTTTAAAGATCAAGTGTGTAAATATAAAGAGGCTGTGAATGGTTAGGAACACAGGCTCTGTGGCCAGACACACCTGGATTGAATTTTGGCTCTATCAATTTTCTTCCCCAGTCCAGGGCGATTCTCAACTGTGTCCACGGAAAACCTCACATACCTTCTGGAACCTGTTAGTCTCCTATAAGATCAAACTTAGATGTCTGGTGACTTTGACTTAATGGTTTATCTGTACATGTTTCCATAACCAACACACAGAGATTTTTTTTTTTTTAATTTTACTTTAAGCTCTGGGATACACACGCCGAACGTGCAGGTTTGTTACATAGGCATACATGTGCCATGGTGGTCTGCTGCACCTATGAACCGTCATCTAGGTTTTAAGCCCTGCATGCATTAGGTATTTGTCCTAACGCTCTCCATCCCCTTGCCCCCCCAACCCCCAGAGAGGCCCCAGTGTGTGATGTTCCCCTCCCTGTGTCCATGTGCTCTCACTGTTCAACCCCCACTTATGAGTGAGAAGATGCAGTGTTTGGTTTTCTGTTTCTGTGTTAGTTTGCTGAGAGTGATGCCTTCCAGCTTCATCCATGTCCCTGCAAAGGACATGCACTGGTTATTTCTTATGGCTGCATAGTATTCCATGGTGTGTATGTGCCACATTTTCTTTATCTAGTCTATCATTGATGAGCATTTGGGTTGGTTCCAAGTCTTACTATTGTAAATAGTGCTGCTATAAACATATGTGTGCATGTGTCTTTATAGTAGAATGATTTATAATCCTTTGGGTATATAGCCAGTAATGGGATTGCTGGGTCAAATGGTATTTCTGGTTCTAGATCCTTGAGGAATCACCACACTGTCTTCCACAATGATTGCACTAATTTATACTCCCACCAACAGTGTAAAAGTGTTCCTATTTCTCCACATCCTCTCCAGCATCTGTTGTTTCCTGACTTTATAATAATCACCTTTCTCACTGGTATAAGATGGTATCTCATTATGGTTTTGATTTGCATTTTTCTAATGACCAGTGATGATGAGCTTTTTTATGTGTCTGTTGGCTACATAAATGTCTTTTTTTGAGAAATATCTGTTCATATCGTTGCCCACTTTTTGATGAGGTTGTTTGTTTTTTTCTTGTAAATTTGTTTAAGTTCCTTGTAGATTCTGGATATTAGACCTTTGTCAGATGGGTGGATTTCCAAAATTTCTAAAAGGATTACAAAAAAAAACACACACACATAGCAATATTTAAGAAATGAGCTGTTATCACTGTTTGATTCCCTGGTTCTCTGCTTTGCCCCAGGTGCCCTCAGGGTATTTTTAGGTGAGTTTTCTCCTCCTCCTCCCTGACACAGGCTCATCTCTCTTAAGTCTTGGTATGTCTGTTCTTCCTTCCATCTTCCTTCCCACCCAGCCTCAGTCTCAAGGATCAGTGGAGCATCTCCCTAGAAAGACACCTCCCCCTTACCTCATTCATCTCCCCAATGCTACTAACTCCTCACAGCATGGTGCCTCTAGGTCCTACCTCCTCAACTGGAATACAGGCTGTGACTCCTTTATTTGGCATCCTCCAAGGGCATCTAACATAGGTTGGGGTACAAAGTAAGGGTTAAAAATTCTGGCTAATTATATAAATGATTGATTATCCACTTGACAAATTTACATTAATTGATTTCCTTCCTGAGAATGTTGCAGATGTTGGAAAATCCTCCTACTTTTACTTTGTAGGCCATAAGTTGAAAATTACAGGGAAAAGCAAGTCGTTCAGGAGTATGTGAACCCCAAAAGTTTGAGACAGATCTTAGTTAATTTAGAAAGTTTATTTTGCCAAGTTTGAGAGCATACCCCTGTGACACAGGCTCAGGAGGTCCTGACAACATGTGCCCGAGGTGGTGAGAGCACAATTTGGCTTTATACATTTTAGGGAGACATGAGACATCAATCAACATATGTAAGATGAACATTGGTTTGGTATGGAAAGGCAGGGTGACTCAAAGCGGGGAAGGAGCTTCCAGGTCATAGGTAGATAAGAGACAAATTGTTGCATTCTTTTGAGTTTCTGATTAGCCTCTCCAAAGGAGGCAATCAGGTATGCATTTATCTCAGTGAGCAGACGGGTGACTTGGAATTGAATGAGATGCGGGTTTGCTCTAAGCAGTGTCCAGCTTGACTTCCTTTAGCTTAGTAATTTTGGGAACACAAAATATTTTCCTTTCACAAGTAGTTATTATTGTTGCTGCTACTGCTAGTGTGTTTTGTTTGATATAAGGTCGTGTGTTAGTCTGTTTTCACGCTGCTGATAAAGACATAACCAAGACTGGACAATTTACAAAAGAGGTTGATTTGACTTACAGTTCCACGTGGCTGGGGAGGTCTTGCAATCATGGCGGAAGGTGAAAGGCACATCTCATATGGCAGCAGACAAGAGAAGAGAGAACTTGTGCAGGGAAACTCTCCCTTATAAACCCATCAGATCTTGTGAGACTTATTCACTCTGTACCAGAACAGCAGAGGAAAGACCTACCCCCATGATTCAATTACCTCCCACCAGATTCCTCCCACGATATGTGGGAATTCCAGATGAGATTGAGGTGGGGACACAGTCAAACGATATCAGATAGTTTATATATAATTTGTACATCTATGTATGATGCCTAAAGCCCTTTGGAACTCATCTACAGAGGAGATTCCATGACCAGAAAAAAAAAACGCTCTGCAGTTTGCATGTAATCAGAATTTCCCTGTGAAAACCATTGCCTGAAGCCCCTGCACTAATTCGGCTGTGTCTGTGGTTGGGACACATCTCCTAAGGCTGAAGCAATTTTATTTTTCATGTTTAAAAAACCATTTGGTGGCAGTTTTGTTTACACATGGGAGCCTCTGGATGTCTGATTTTTTTTTTTTTTACAGGCTGGGTTTGGCACCAGAAGTCTGGTTTATCTCTCAGATGCTGCCATTTTTCCTCATTTTCTTGGGAACAAGCACAGTACATTGGCACTTTTTAGCAATGAGCATTATTACCTAATATATCAACATCAAAAGCAGGACTGAAATGGATTTGGTAGAACAGGGATCGTTAGGGAAACAGAGAGATAAACATTGATATTTCCCAATTAAGGTTGTCAGTCTTGTCTGAAGTACCTTGTAGAGTTTCAAGGCTATGCCCAGCTCCTTGTTTTTACAAATTGCTTTTCCCAAAGATGAACAAATAACTTTGAATTAGGCAACTCACAAAGCTGATGACATTGAATTTTAGAGAGCTGGTTATACACACTGTGGCCTGGTTCTTTCCTTCTTTCTTTCGTTTCTTCTCTATTTTCTTGTTTCTTTAGTTTTAATCCTTGCCCCTGCTTCAGTTCTCTCTTAATACACCAACCAGATTAATGTTGTTAAAATGCAGATCAGCCATATTACTCATCTACTCAATATCCCACAGTGACTATAATTTTACTGGGAACAGAAGACAAAGTTTTTATAATGACCTGCAAGTCTGGAAGACCTGTCTTGGAACACCTGTCTGTTACCTCTCTGAGCTCAACTCTTACCAGCCCTCCCGTGGTCTCTGAGCTCCAGCCATGCTGGCCCTGCTGGTCCCCAAACTCTGAAGCTGCACCCCTGCCCCCAGGTTGCATATACCACTCCCTTTGCCTGGATCCTCAGAAAGCCTCACAACCTTCAGATCTTTGTTCAAATGCCACTTTTTAATGAAGTCTTCCCCGACTAAGCCTTGGTAGAATAACAACTCTTCTCTCTTTCTCTTTATCACACTTTATCTTTCTTTTTCTTTAAAATAAGAATTGACTCTGGGCATGTAATATATTTACTTGCTTATTGGGATTTTATAGTCACTACAAGACACATTCCCTGAAGGTAAAGGAATTCTTTACTGTGCCACTCCCAGTGCCTACAACAGTTGCTGGGCACAAGAGAAAAACTCAAATTGTAGAATAAATAAAATAATGAAAAAGAGTTTCTCAATGAAAGGGACCTTATCTTCCACCTCTGAGATCCTGGAAGGTATTGTTTAGGGAGTTTAAGTAAGTAACTCTCAGGGTAGTTGACTGATGCGTTGGCTTCTTGGGACCAGACAGGAGCTGCACAGAAAAGTGTTTTTATAATAATTGTTACACATATCAACTAGTCTTCTTTGGTTGAATCTAACAGAAGAAAACTGTGGCTCACTTCAACAACTACAAAAAAAATATTAAAGTGATATAAATGCTTAGAGATTGATGGGAAACCCCAGACATACTCAAAAAGCACAGGGTACAAGGTAATTTGGGAAAAACTGTTTGCAGGAATTAATTAATTAAGCTGTCAAAGTGATAGAGCTGGAAAAATCAACTATCATCATTTTTAATTTTTGTATCCTTCTGCTTATGAATAAAATTCCAGGAGAAGTTTACCTGCTTAGCCAGAGTCACATCCGCGCCTCTTGTGTGGTCAGTGGGTTATCTATGATGATGGTCCCACTAAGACTTGACACAATGGGGGAAGATAATACCCTGGAGAAAAACAAAGGTCCTGGTTGGGCACAGTGGCTCCTGCCTGTAATCCCATCACTTTGGGATGCCAAGGCAGGAGGATCACTTGAGGCCACCAGGAGTTCAAGACCAGTCTGGTCAACATGGTGAAATCTTGTCTCTACTAAAAATACAAAAATTAGCCCAGTGTGATGGCGCATGCATGTAGTCCCAGCTACTTGGGAGGCTGAGGCAGGAGAATCACTTGAGCCGGGAGGAGGAGGTTGCAGTGAGCCAAGATTGTACCACTGCACTGCAACCTGGGTGACAGTGAGACTCCGTCTCAAAAACAAAGGTTTTGCTCCCCCCCCAAAATAATAAATAACCATGATATTAACATTTTTTGAGAACCAAATCCATTATAATGTCCTGTTCCTGTGTTGAGAGTGGGCATATTTTGGTTCCTATATTTAATAATGCTCAGAACAAACGCTATCTGCTTGCTCCAGAGAATACTGGACCCTGAAATTAAAGCTGTAAACAACTAAAATTGCTTACTTATCATGATTTATGTTTTTCTTATCAAGATTCTATTTGAGACCTTTTCCTCCCTGTGTCTATCAATCTACAACTAATCCCAATTAGCTTCCTGCCTTGCAAGACCTATCTTAAAAATGACCCAGCCCAGGCCATAAAACCCTATAAAAATACTCCCCTGACTTTTTCTGCCTGCACCAATAAAACAGTATCAAAGTGATGATCACTCATGTTGGAAGATATAATATTGGATAGGATGTAGTGGGTACGTAACATGTGTAATGGTGATCAACTTGTTTAGCGAATTCACAGGTTTTTCTAATGGTCACTTTATGAAGTTTGCTTCCTACACAAAAGCTCAAAGGTGCTGAACAAGAAAGCAAAGGTCAGTATGTCTAACTTAAAGGCATCTCTTCACCTGTTTTATCAAAGTGCCAAGGAATGATTCTGCAGTGTGTACAACGCTTATCTTAGACCAGTCTCTGACTGACAGCTATGAACACCATAGCAACCCTTCCTTGCCAGTTTTAAAATACAGGGTGTGGGCTCCTTTTCTCTGAGTAGGTTCTGGAAAGATGAATTCAGGGATTCACCGTGCAAAAATGTAGACTGGAGGCAGGAGGTACTTTTTTTGCATCAGCTGGACAAATCCAGAATTTGTCCTTTTCTTCTCTAGAGCAGGCTTCCTGTCTCTGGAGCTTAAACTCACAAGTTAAGTCTGCACAAAATTTATGGGGGGTAAGATAAGTGCATCTGTGAGGTTATTCAGAATGTTTTGCAGTATTTGGGTGACCAACTATGGTGATTTCCCTGTGAGTGGTATTGAAAATCCTGCATCCTGGGGAACCTTTCGTTATCAGATAAATTTGGATTGTTGGTCACTCTAAGTAAACTATTAGTGGGCAAGGGGGTGAATTCCTTATGTTTTGGCACCCAGTTCCCATGAAGCTAACTGCACGAATTACAGCCATTCACAGAATTTCCAAATCACTCTCATTAGATAAGAATATTATGGATATGTAATGTGTATAATGGTGATCAACATTCTTAAAGAATTAGCAGGTTTTTCTAATAGTCACCTTATGAAGTTTGCCTCCTACACAAAAGCTCAAAGGTGCTGAACAAGACAGCAAAGGTCAATATGTCTAACATAAAGGCATCGCTTCACCTGTTTTATGAAAGTGCCAACATCATTAAATGGATGAAAAGGTGCTCAACATTGCGAATCGTCAAAGAAATGCAAATGAAAACATCAGCTATGGCCTCACATTTGTTTAGATGGCTATTAACCAAAAGATAAGTGTTGGTGAGGATGCGGAGAAATGGGAACTCTTGCACTCTGTTAGTGGGACTGCAGACTGGTACAGCTATTATCAAAGAGTATGAAGGTGCCTCAAAATTCTAAGAATATGACTACCATATAATCCAGCAACCCCTCTTCTGGGTATATATCCAAAGGATATAAAAACTGTATGTTAAAGAAATATCTATACTCCTATGTTCATCGCATCCCTATTCACAGTAACCAAGATATGGAAATAATCTAAGTGTCCATTAGTAGATGAATAGTTAAAGGAAATGCCATGTGTATGTATACACACACATATAGATGTATATATACGCATGTATATAATATGGTTCAGCTGTGTTCCCACCCAAATTTCATCTCGAATTGTAGTTCCCATAATTCCCACTGTGTTGTGGGAGGGACCCAGTGGGTGGGAAATGAATTACGAATAAAATTCCAGGAGAAGTTTACCTGCTTAGTCAGAGTGACATCCGTGCCACTTGTGTGGTCAGAAAGTTATCTATGTTGATGGCCACACAAAGACTTGACACAAGCCTTTCCTGTGCTGTTCTGGTGATAGTAAGTCTCGCGAGATCTGATGATTTTATAACATGCTTTCTTGTCTGCCACCATGTAAGACTTGCCTTTGCTCCTCATTTGCCTTCTGCCATGATTGTGAGGCTTCCCCAGCCATGTGGAACTGTGAGTCCATTAAACCTCTGTCCTTCATAAATTACCTAGTCTCAGGTATGCCTTCATTAGCAGCATGAGAATGGACTAATGCTGTATATGGACTAATGCTGTGTGTATGTACACACACATACACAATGAAATATCATTCAGCCTAAGAATAAGAAGGTCATTGGTGACAACACTGATGACCCTGGAGGACATTATACCAAGTGAAATTAGCCAGATACAGAAAGAACAATACTGCGTCAACTCACTTCTATGCAGAGTGTTAAAATGTCGAGTACATAGAAGCTGAGAGTAGAACAGTGGTTACCAGGGGCTGGGAGAAGGACAAAATGAGAAGACATTTGCCAAAGAATACAATATTTCAGTTATGCAGGATGAGTAAGTCTACAAATCTAATGTACGGCACGGTGACTGTAGTGAATAATACTGTATTGTATCCTGGAAACTCGTTAAAAGAGTAAATTTCAGGCCAGGCATGGTGGCCCACACCTGTAATCCCAGCACTTTGGGAGGCCAAGGTGGGTGGATCATGAGGTCAGGAGTTCAAGACCAGCCTGGCCAACATCGTGAAATCCCGTCTCTACTAAAAATACAAAAATCAGCCGGGTGTAATCCCAGCTACTCGGGAGGCTGAGGCGAGAGAATTGCTTAAGCCTGGGGGGCGGAGGTTGCAGTGAGCTGAGATCATGCCACAGAACCCCAGCATAGGCAACAACGCAAGACTCCATTTAAAAAAAAAAAAAAAAGTAGATTTCAAGGGCTCTTACCAAAAATAAATACATAAATTAGGAGATAGATATGTTAATTTGCTTAACAGTAGTAATTATTTTACTATGTATATGTGTATCAAAATACCACATTGCACATCGTTGAAAAATCTGATTCGCTACGTTTTCCTGAAGATCATGACGTTGTCTTTCGCTTCTGCACATCACCCCTGTACAAGGTCAGAAGACTGAGACAGGCCACAGCTGCTCTGCCTTAGGTCTCAAATAATAAACCTTGCCCTATCTGGCATCTCTTCTGCCTTATTTTAACTGTAGTTGTACTTCACCCAGAGCCATAACTTACACTCCTCTGCCAGAGAAGTGTCTTAGAACCATTCTTTATCATCAGTAGCACAAACCCCCGGATCCCAACTGAGAAGGGCAAGAACACTTGCACAACTAAAGCCACTTATCATAACACAGATGGGACGTGGGCTTGTGCCGATGACAAACGGCCCCTGCACAGCACACCGTTGAGTGTGTATGTTTGCTTCCTTCAGAAAGAGTTGCCTCCTTGTTCTCCCACTTTATCGTGGGAGAAGTCCTTTATATCCTGTTGGGGCACAAAGCTGCCCTAATATAGATGCTAATGCATATTTTTAAAAATCTGGCATTGCAAATATTCCAAAAGTGAGTCTGAGATGCTTATACCCTGCTACACATTTGAATCATCTGAGAAGTTTTGTGTTAGTTTGTTTTGCTTTTAAAATATACTTACAGCTGGGTCTCATCCCAGAAAACTTGAGTCACTGTTTCTGGGGGTAGGTCCTGAGCATTAGCACTTTTGTTCAGCTCTTGGGGTGACTCCATTGAGCAGCCAGGATGGTAAAAGATGAAATAGACCAAATAAAAAACAAACAAACTGAGGTTTAGGTAGACGGAGTTTATAGGTGTGGTGCATAGGTCAGAGCCTCAATTTTCTAGCTAAATGTCAATGTTTCCCACGTATTTTATTGCCACAAATAATTGTGCATTCCAAGGTGGCACTCCAGTGTAGCTCTGGTCTTTGGACTCGGTGGTATCTCTGGCCTGCCCTATTTCCCAAAGTTATAGAGATGGCCAAGTTGAGGGTTCCTGGCTCAGAAGGCCCGGTGCCACATCCTGCATGGAGCTTCACCAGATGCCGCAGAGGGGAGGGAGGCTGGGCCTGTGCTGAGCCTGGGCCTCCTGGGGCATCTCCATGTGCTGTGAAAGGGAGGGTGGTCCCAGAAAGGCCAGCACAGAAGCCAATGTCTCAGCTTTATACAACAGTGGCCACCACGAAAGGTCTCTGATTCTTGGGCAGTAGCACTTCAGAGAAAGCTCCTCCTGTTGTGGAGTCTGTGGTTTGTTTGTCCTTCCTGCCCCTGGCTTGGAAGCCAACTCTGCTACCTGAATTATCAACCCCAATATGTCCACGTGGTTTCCAGGAGGCTTTGTGTGTGATCAGATAGAGATGCCAGCTGCTCCGTAACTCGTGACCATCACTTGCTTGACTTAGCGAGAAGGAGAGAGAAAGACAGGGAGAATTAGGCACATAAACTTATATTTATGAATTTACAAGAAAAATGTGCAAAAACTTTTAGGCTACCACCCAGCTCAATTATGCCAGAAATATGACCTACTTTAATTTCTGTCAGTATCTCTGTTCAGATAGAGCTAGCTATCCCCTTAGAGGACTCTATTTTCTATATCTATTTAGAGTCCCCCAAAGGGATATAACAGTCTCAGTCACTTTTGGGGTGATTCTCTTTCTCTAAATTCCATGCAGGAGGAGCTTATTTGCACCCAGGGTATTGAGAGTTGGGGGCTCAAGGGGCTGGTGAGAGCAGGGCTCTTGTTTCATCCACTGCCGGTCCTTAATTGTCCCAGGACACATGACTCCTTCAGCTCCGGCTCTTTCTTGCTAACCCTGCCCCATCCCATGCAGGAGAGCCTTCCTCACTGGAAGTCAGCTGTGATGGGGGGCAGAGGGCTTGGTGCATCCATTTCTGCACTAGGGATTTTTCATCTCCCTGAGCTCCATCTTGGAAAGTGGAGCTGAGCCTTCGCACTCAAATGCTCTAAACATTATCTAGGCTTTTTCTTTCTCACCAACAGGACAAGTCACCATTTCTCTGGAATCCACCATTGACTTTAGACTTGCTTTCCCCAGCTGCTTCCTCTCCCTCCCGAGAGTGAGAGTGTATCCTGGGCTCCTGCAAAAATGTGCATCTTCCAGAAATGTAGGCATGTAAGCATGTGAGCACACACACACAGAGATTTTCTAATTCTCCTGGATTTCCTAAAAATACTGCATTGTTGGTGCTCACAGTCTCCCTTCCCAACCCCAACTACCTTAGGACTAAAACTTTGGACATTAAAAACAGGGCACTTCTGATTCTCACTTTCTGATGAGTTGTCCCTTACCTGAGGTTTTGGCACAAGATTGAGACATGGAGGAGGAAAAGAGTCACAGCATGAAAGAAAGGTTGAGGAAAAACACGTGATTACACGTAAAACATATCACCACACACAAACAGGGAAACAGCATATTGGAACGTGTCCCCCGACCCCAGCATGAGCGCCCACAGTGCCAGCAGTCAGACCCCAGATTTCTTTGTACAGTGACATGGCTCTCTCCTAAATAGAATTTGTCCGCAATAAACACTATGTAATAATTAGAAGGATGTTCTTCTTTCTATTGGGCGCTTTAAAATATACTAAGCATCACCAGCTTCTAGATTTGATATTTCTGTTTGTTTGTTTGTTTGTTTTTTGAGACGGAGTCTCACTCTGTTGCCCAGGCTGGAGTGCAGTGGTGCGATCTCAGCTCACTGCAAGCTCTGCCTCCCAGGTTCACGCCATTCTCCTGCCTCAGTCTCCCAAGTAGCTGGGACTACAGGTGCCCGCCACCACGCCCATCTAATTTTTTGTATTTTTAGTAGGAATGGGGTTTCACTGTGTTAGCCAGGATGGTCTCAATCTCCTGAGCTCGTGATCCACCTGCCTCAGCCTCCTAAAGTGCTGGGATTACAGGCGTGAGCCACCGTGCCTGGCCCTAAATTTGATATTTCATAGGATTTTTTGTGATTGTCATTGGAATCTCCATGCATTCACTCGTCTCTTCCGTAAGCATTTGTGTAACACCTGCTGTGTGCCAGACACTCTATGACAATTTGGGATACTTTGGCAGATCCATGAACATAAACATGCACACACAAACACACACACACACACACACACACACACACACACACACACACCCTCAAGCTTATGTAGCCTGCATTCTCCCAGATCAAAATATTTGCCCACAGTCCTCTAGGCAGGGTAAGCATGGGTGTGGTTTTGGGGGCTATAAGCCGAAGCAGAAGACACCCTGTTAAATACACTAAGGATTAAGGACTTGGGACTAATTATGTAGCAGAACTGAGCTTGGCCCACGCCATGTTGAAATAGCTGCAATCTTCAGCTCTTGAGCATAGATGTTGAGAAGTCCTTCTTATCTTTGGAACCTGATTACACCTACAGGGGGGTGTGTTGTGTGAATTTTAAATACAGATCATAAGGCATCTTTAATTCAACACTTACATAAGATAATGCTTATGTAAGCACACTGAGTTATCTTTTATCTGTAATTCCTATCCTCACTCTCCTCTCCTATCCTCAGGGAGGGAGGGAGGGAGGGAGGGAAAGAAGGAAGGAAGGAAGGAAGGAAGGAAGGAAGGAAGGAAGGAAGGAAGGA
>NC_045443.1:125451623-125456659 GCF_002776525.5 Piliocolobus tephrosceles | reverse complement strand
GGAAGGAAGGAAGGAAGGAAGGAAGGAAGGAAGGAAGGAAGGAAGGAGAAAAGGAAGGAAGGAAGGAGAAAAGGAATCTACAGAAATGGAAGGCAGATTAGTGCTCTCCAGGGTTTAGAAACAGCTGCTGCGGAGGTGGGGGTGAATACTATAATGTATTAGGCCAGGTGCTGTGGCTCACACCTGTAATCCCAGCACTTTGGGAGGCCAAGGCAGGTGGATCACTTGAGGTCAGGAGTTTGAGACCAGCGTAGCCAATATGGCAAAACCCCTTCTCTACTAAAAATACAAAAATTAAACAGGCATGGTGGTACACTCTCAACTCCATGAGACCAGAGGCTGAGGCAGGAGAATCGCTTGAACCCAGGAGGCAGAGTTTGCAGTGAGATTGCACAACTGCACTCCAGCCTGGGCAACAGGGCAAGAGTCCATCTAAAAAAAAAAAAAAAAAAAAAATTCCAGTAAGATGTGCTCATATTGAATACAAACTGAGCCTCAGAGAAGTTAATTGACTTGTTTAATGTCACCAAGCTGGAAACATGCCAGCATCAACAGTATTCTAAAACTGTCTTAACTCCTCCACCCTGTGCATCTTCTAACGCTGCTGAGCCCTGCTGTGTCTGCAGGAGTTCAGCCATGGTGGTTACCTAAGACAGCAAAGGCGCCCTTCTCAGATAGGCGGAATGTGAAATAACACCAATCCAGAGGCACGTCTGTCTGCAGTCCATTATTCAGGGGCATTCCCCTTGCTTCCTGATAAGCAATGAAATATTTCCTGCTGACATAACATTGATCCTGAGCCCAGGATAGTTAATGGATTAAGTTTGTTTGGGTGTCAATCATTGTTAGCAGGTGTTTGAATAAAAGCTAAAGTAATTGGGTACATTCACTCTATATTTTCTACATACCCTTTTTCTAGAATAAGGAAACAATTTACTTGTGATATTTAATAAAGGCAAACAGCACTTCATTTATATGTTATCATAAGCACTGCCATCTGTCTCATTAGCTCACATAACCAGCCAGGAAGCTGGAGGGATACAGTTAGGGTACATATATTGGTTTTATATATATATGTGTGTGTGTGTGTGTGTGTGTGTGTATGTATAGAGAGAGGCTCTATTGGCTACATATAGGACATAAGTAGCCAATTAATTCAGTTTTTATTCAAAAACCCCCTGACAATGATTGACATCCAAACATGCTTAATCCATTAACTGTCCTGGGCTCAGGATCAATGTTTTGTTTGAACCTCAGCTCTTAGGCTTATTCTCTGAACCTAGGACAACTTTCAACCTTCAAATTCTTGGGTTCTCCATGTCCACGACTGGAAATGGGAATAGTTGCAACCCATCATGCTGCTTTGATGATTTAAAGAGATAATAGAAAGTTTCTGTCCAACACAATCCTTTACATAATTTAAGTGCTCAGTCCCTGCTAAAAGCACACATCAGCTTAGAATTGTTGATGGCCTACAGGCATCAGGGAAACAGGCTTGAAAAACACAGCCAGGCAAAGACACATCCTCAAAATAGATCCCACCACTAGATCTATTCATCAAGCCTGTTTAATGGTGTTCATGTTTCCCTGCTATTGGCATCCTCAACCCAAGAAAAGGCCATGAACTATATCCCTCCAGCTGCCTGGCTTGTTATGTAGGCTGATGGGACAGATGGCAGTGCTGATGATAACACATTAATGAAGTGCTGTTTGCCTTCATTAAACATCACAAACAAGTTCTTTTATTCTATAAAAAGGGTATGTAGAAAACACAGAGTGAATGTAGCCAATTAATTTAGGTTTTATTCAAAACCCCCCTGACAATGATTGACACTCAAACGTACTTAATCCATTAACCATCCTGGGCTCAGGATCAATGTTTTGTCAGCAGGAAATATTTCATTTTTTAGCAGGAAGCAAGGGGAATGCCTCTGAATAATGGATTGCAGACAGACGTGAAACCGCCTTTGCAAAATTATGACTGAGATGGTGAAAGAGATCTAATTTAACTGACTCCATCTTGCTTCTAACCTCCAAGCTGTCTTTGTTCATTCCTGGGCATAGGCTGAACTAACAACTTTGGGAGAAACTTAGTTTGTAGTTTATAGTTTAAACAAAGAGGGTAATCACCCTTCCCAAAGCAGACCTCCTTCTTCCCTGGGGACTAGACTAACATTAGCCACAGGATTAGAAATTATGATTTAGGAGTCATGCAGCTGGAGGCTACAAGATTCTGATCCTCCCTAAATTCCTCCTAAGATCAGTGCTCAAGATATTTTTGCAGACCCTGAACTTGATGGATCAGTTGGCACCACCCAGATGAATAAACTGGTTTGTCTGATCTTGTAGCCCCCAGCCAGGAACTGACTCAGCACAAGAAGACAGCTTTGACTCACTATGATTTCATCCCTGACCAATCAGCACTCCTGGCTCACTGTGTGATTTCATCCCTGACCAATCAGCACTCCTGGCTCACTGGCTTCCCCCCACCCACGGAATTATCCTTAAGAACTCTGCTCCCCCAATGCTCAGAGAGACTGATTTGAGTAATAATAAAACTCCAGTCTCCCACACAGCCGGCTATGCATGGATTACTCTTTCTCTATTGCAATTCCCCCCTTTGATGACTTGGCTCTGTCTGGGCAGGGGGCAAGGTGAACCCTTTGGGAGGTTACAGACGTGCCTCTGGACTGGTGTTATTTAATATTTTAAAATACGTGATCTGGAGGAGGATTTTTTTTCAATGAAATCATTAAGTCTGCAGATGATGCTTAGCTCTTCTGAGTTGGAATTATCAAGGTAAATTGATGAGCTAAAGATGCTTTCAAAAGATGCACAGAAAAAAAAAAAACAGAAGGTAGATTTCACTGTTAATAAGTGCATGTTGCTGCATGTTAAGAAAGAAATGATTCAGATAGTTTCAGAACAAGATCTAAATACTGTTAGAGACGTCACACAAAATGGCAAGAAAATGTAGACCCATAATCAGGAAAATAAAACTTGAAAACACATTTCCAGAGTAGTGTGTGTGTGTGTGTATACCTGGATAACAAATGCTCTTAGGTGATTTATATTATCAGAAGCACATGCTTATGCCTCATAAAGACACCCACTGCCCTTCTTTTTTTTTTTTTTTTTGACACGGAGTGTCACTCTGTCACCCAGGCTGGAGTGCAGTGGCACAATTTTGACTCAGTGCAAGCTCCGCCTCCTGGGTTCACTCCATTCTCCTGCCTCAGCCTGCCGAGTAACTGGGACTACAGTAGCCACCACCACGCCCGACTAATTTCTTTTTGTATTTTTAGTAGAGACTGGGTTTCACCGTGTTAGGATGGCTACGATCTCCTGACCTCGTGATCCGCCCACCTCGGCCTCCCAAAGTGCTGGGATTACAGGCGTGAGCCACCGCGCCTGGCCAAAAATTCCTTTAATGTTATTTATGTATGTCAATTTTTTATTATGAAAATTTCAAATATACAAAAATAGGAAAAGGGAGCATTCAAGTCAATTGTTTCTAATTGTTATCTATTGTTGTGTATCTATAAAATTGTGCATATGTGTTAATTGGCCAGATTTAGTCATTCTGCAACATAAATATACTTCAAAACATCATGTTGTACAGAGTTATACATACAATTTTATCTGCCAATGTAAAAAAAAGGAAACTGAATTTAAGAAAGTACTTCTGAGGGTCTCTCTGTCCGCTGGCCTAAAAATATCAACAACAAACCAATAAAAACAAATAATGCTGGAGATGGTGGCTGCTCTAGCAGGCTGGATCTGAGTGAAAACAGTGGCCAGAATGTTCCAGCCTATCTGAGTGGACAAGTACTAGGATCAACTGGGTAAAATGTCATTTATTTTATTTTTTTAATTTTTTTGAGACAGTGTCTCGTTCTGTTGCCCAGGCTGGAGTGCAATGGCATGATCTTGGCTCACTGCAACCTCCACCTCGCAGGTTCAAGCAATTCTCCTGCCTCAGCCTCCTGAGTAGCTGGGATTACAGGCGCACACCACCATGCCCGGCTAATTTTTGTATTTTTACTAGAGGCAGGGTTTCACCATGTTGGTCAGGCTGGTCTCGAACTCCTGACCTTGTGGTCTGCCCACCTTGGCCTCCCAAAGTACTGGGATTACAGGCACGAGCCACTGTGCCAGGCCAGGAAATGTCATTTAAATCACTGAGGCCAGAAGGCTTTTTGTTACTGCAGTGTTACTCACCCACTGCTGACGGAAGGATGGTTTTGGCAGTTTGCTGGTGCCATTTTTACATAACAATAGCAGAATTTAGAAGGGCAGTGGGTGGAGGTGGGAGTTGTGGTCCTTTTGTTTGTCTCTATATCTTTATTGCAGAAGAAAAAGAAGTCCTCACAGTCTCAAAAGAGGTCTTCTCACAGCTCACTGGCTGCGGTTGGGTTATGTATCTAAGCCCTAATTGCCAGAGAAGTTGGAAAGGGCATGTCTGTCACATCTTTGAAATCACCTTTGCAAAAATTATGTCAGTGAGAAAATTATGGCATTGTGGGAGATCTGATAGAGCCAAGGCTGCTCTGGCCTTCAGCCTTCAAGCTGCCCTTAATTATTCCTGGGCTTAAGCAAAACTAATTTTGGGAGACATTTAGTTTATAGTTTACGTGGTAATAGCACTTCCCCAAACTCAACTGCCTGTGTAAAGCTAATGAGAGGCCACCAGGCTGGGAGGAGAGAGGAGGCTGAATTCTGCTAAGGTGTAGCTATAACAAATTGCCAGCCATTATTCTGGAGGTCACAAGATATGCAAATTCCCAGTTACTCCTGCAGATAACATTCCTGCTGGAGAACCTAGGGTTGGCCTTTTGAGATACCTTTATAGGTTTTTTGTGTGTCTGATACAGATGACTCCACCTGGACCTCCCAACTGCTCCTGTGGCCCCACCCAGAAGCAACCCAGCTCGCAGGGGGACAATTTCCCACACCCCTGTGATTGCACCCCAGCCAATCAGCAGCAAGCACCCATTGCCTAGCCATCCCTGCCCCTTCCCCAGCCAATCAGCAGC
>NC_045443.1:125436656-125451613 GCF_002776525.5 Piliocolobus tephrosceles | reverse complement strand
CACCCATTGCCTAGCCATCCCTGCCCCTTCCCCAGCCAATCAGCAGCAAGCACCCATTGCCTAGCCACCCCCGCCCCTTCCCCAAACTACCTTCGAAAAATCCTAGCCCCCAAATGCTTGGGGAGATTGACTTGAGTCATAACTCCGTTTCCTGTATGGCATGGCCAGCCTCACACCGATTAAACTCTTTACTGCAATGCCAAGCCTCTGTGAATTGATTTTGTTTGTGCGGTGAGCAGAAAGAACACTTCAGGCAGTTACATTTCCTTTTCTTTTTTCTTTTTGTTTTTTGAGATGAAGTTTCGCAACCTTGGCTCACTGCAAACTCTGCTTCCCTGGTTCAAGCGATTCTCCTGCCTTAGCCACCCGAGTAGCTGGGATTACAGACGCCCGACACCATGCCTGGCTAATTTTTTTTTTTTTTTTTTTTTTTTTTTTTTTTTTTGCATTTTTAGTAGAGGTGGGGTTTCATCATATTGGCCAGGCTGGTCTTGAACTCCTGACCTCAGGTGATTCCCCCGCCTTGACCTTCCAAAGTGCTGGGGATTACAGGCATGAGTCACCACACCCGGTGTCAGTTACATTTTCTATAGCCTTCTATAGTGGAAAAAGGGATCTTCCAGAAAAGTAGAGGCGGGCTGGCAGTTGAGTGTGCAAACAGGACTGACCACAGCATTAGATGTGTAAGTGAATAGGAGTAGGGGAGGCTTCGTGGTTAAAAGCTTGGGCTTTGGAGAATGTCTTAGTTCAGGCTGCTGGAACAAATGACCACAGGCCGTGACTTATGAAAAACAGAAATGTGTTTTTCACAGTTCCGGAGGCTGGCCGTTGGAGTTAGGCTCGGGATGGTCAGGATCTGGAGTGAGCCGCATAGCAGCTGCAGACAGCATTCTTCTCCCTGTGTGCTCACGTGGCTGAAGGAGCACTGCAGGGCTCCTTTCTGTAGACAGTGTCAGAGATGTTTGAACCAGAGCGACTCCATCTTGAATAGGGGCTGGGTAAAATGAGGCCGAGACCTACTGGGCTGCATTCCCAGAGGGTTAAGGCATTCCAAGTCACAGGATGAGACAGAAGATCTGTACAACATACAGATAATAAAGACCTTGCTGATAAAACAGGTTGCAGTAAAGAAGCCGCTAAACCCCAACAAAACCAAGATGGCGATGAGAGCAACCTCTGGTCGTCCTCACTGCTACATCCCACCAGCGCCATGACCGTTTACAAATGCCATGGCAACGTCAGGAAGTCACCCTATGTGATCTAAAAAGGGGAGGCATGAATATTCCACCTCTTGTTTAGCAAATAATCAAGAAATAACCATAAAAATGGGCAACCCACAGCCTTCAGGGCTGCTGTGTCTATGGAAGAGCCATTCTTTGTCCCTTTACTTTCCTAATAAACTTGCTTTCCCTTTACTGTGTGGACTCACTCTGAATTCTTTCTTGTGCAAGATCTGAGAACCCTCTTTTGGGGTCTGGCTCCAGACCCTTTTCCAGCAACAATAGGGCACTAATTTCATGGGAATTCCATCTACCTTCATGACCCAATCACCTCCAAAGGCCCCACCTTGTATGATTGCTGGGAGGTTAGTATTTCAACCTCTGAATCTGGAGGAGACACAAACATTTGGTCTCCAATGGAGATAGTCACTTCCGGGTTTGAATTCTGATCTCTCAACTCAGTAGTGCCATAACCCTGGGAAAATCACTCTGAGCCTCAGTCTTTTCATCTACAAAAGGCAGAGATAATTACAGTGTATCTCACAGGTTTGTGGGAAGAGTTAAGTGACTCAAAACATGCAGAGTAGACAGTCCCACTGCCCATCAACTGACACTGCAAGCAGAAAGAGAAAGAGGAGAAAAGCTGAGACCTGCTGTGTGGCAGGCAGGGTGCGAGGCACTTCCTAAGTCATATTACTTTTCCTCTTGTCATTATAATAACCCTCTGAAAAGTAATGTGATCCAACACTGTCACTTACCTGGGAAATCCTAGTAACAGGATCCTAACACAATCCAAACCCCAAAAGAGGGTTCTTGGATCTTGCACAAGAAAGAATTGAATCCATATAGTAAAGTGAAAGCAAGTTTATTAGAAAGAACACTGAGGGAAGAAAGGGCAGCAAGAATCACTGCACAGGAAAATCATTAAGCAAAGCCTTCATTAGGCTGGTTAGATCATTGATCTTAAGGGAAAAGTGTAGCCAATGGGAAAAGATTCAACTTGGAGGTGCAAACACAAATTCTATGGGGTTGAATGAATAGAGAAGTCCTTGTGGGTCTGTTGTTGTTTTGAGATAGAGTTTCACACTTGTTGCCCAGGCTGGAGTGCAGTGGTGCGCTTTGGGAGGCTGAGGCGGGTGGATCACAAGGTCAGGAGATCGAGACTGTCCTGGCCAACATGGTGAAACCCCATCTCTAATAAAAATACAAAAAATTAGCAGGTCATGGTGGCACGTGTCTGTAATCACAGCTACTTGGGAAGCTGAGACAGGGAGAATCACTTGAACCTGGGAAGCAGAGGCTGCAGTGAGCTGAGATAGTGCCATTGCACACCAGCCTGGGCAACAGGGTGAGACTGCCTCAAAAAAAAATAAATAAATAAGATAAATGAGTTTTTCTAAAGTTATATGTGGCGTTTGAGAGAATGGTCATTGTATTATCTTCCATTCAATTTTTAAACAGTTTTCTTGAGTTGTAATTTATATACCATACAGTGTACCCAACTAAAGTACAAACTTCAATTTCTTTTCTTGCTTTTCTTTTTTTGAGATGGGGTCTCACTCTGGGGTATTCAATTCCCTTTCTTGACTGCCTTTCTTTCTTTCTTTCTTTTCTTTCTTTCCTTCCTTTCTTTCCTTGGTCTTTCACTTAAAGGTGAAAGAAACATATATTCTGCCCAGGATGGAGTGCGGTGGTACAATCAGAGCTCACTGCAACCTCCACCTCCCCAGATGACCCTTCTTCCTCAGCCCTCCTGAGCAGCTGGGAATACAGGTGGGCGCCATCATGCCCAGCTAATTTTTGTATTTTTAGTAGAGACAGGGTTTTGCCCAGGCTGGTCTTGAACTCTAGTCTCAAGAGATCTGCCTGTCTCAGCCTCCCAAAGTGCTGGGATTACAGGCATGAGCCATCATGTCTGGCTTTTTTTCTTTTCTTTTTTTTTTGAGATGGGATCTCATTCTGCCACCCAGTTAGAGTGCAGTGGTATGATCACTGCTCACTGCAGTCCCCATTTCTAAATTTGATGTTCTCTCTCTCTCTCTTTTTTTTTTTTTAGTAAATTTAAAAAGTTGTACAAATCTAAGACTACAATGTAATTTTAGGACATATTTATCACCTAAAAAAATACCCATTAGTATTCATCTCAAATCAAATCCCTCCTGACTCCATTTCCTGACAATCATTAATGTACCTTTACTACTGTAGGTTTGCCTATTCTGGACATTTCCTATACACGGGGTGATGTGGTCCCTGGCCTTGTGTGTCTGGCCTCTTTCACTCAGTATGATGTGTTCTAAGTTCATTTCCAGCATGCATTGGTACTTCACTCCTTCCGGCGCTAGATAACATTCCATTGTATCGATTCACTCCTTCCGGCGCTAGATAACGTTCCATTGTATGGATACACGACCTTTGTTTATCCATTCACCTGCCCGTGAGCATTAAGGTTGCCTTCACTTTTTGACTATTATAAATATGACCACTGTGAAATCCATGTAGAGTTTTTGTGTGGCTCTATATTTTTCATTTATTTTGACATTCAGTGTTTAAGCAACTTTTTCTCCTTTTACGATGGAAATAAATACATTTTTTCCACCATGGCTGGGTTTTGTTACCTATAAGTTTTAAGTCTTTTAATACTTTTAATTGACTTCTAACAATAAAATTCTACCGGTTACAATAAGCAGGTGAATCGTTCCCAAAATTGCAACAATAAGATAAATTTCATTTTTATTTTCATGGCACTCTTTCATGTCAAAAGTAGACGATATTGTTAGACATAATTGAAATCTCTACCCATTTGTGTCCCTGAATAATGAAAACCCTCTCATGTGTCTAGACCTGGTCATATTTAATTTAAAGTATTGCAATGATTCATTTATTTGGTTTCGTGCCTTGTAATTATACTCAAATGTTGCATCAAAAGGGTGAATTTTCTGTGAATATAAAGCCTCAGACTCAATGAAAACAAATAATTGAAATGCAAAACACGAGGCCCTTTGTTCACTGAAGTGTAAGAGAAGCTTTCCATGTGGGGGCAATGGGGCCAGCCCCATGAGCAAACCCAGGGTGCCCGTGACACGGGTCTCAATCCCCAGTCCCCATAAGGCACCCCCACCCACTGAGATCTGCAGGAAGGGGTAACCCCACCCTGGACATTACAATCGCAATGAAGGAGTGGTAGGAATAAGAATGGGTTTGCTTTTACTGAGTCACCAAGACCCTGAAGGCCTGACCAGTCATCTTAAAAATGCAAATATGGAGAGGAAATTGAGGATCATTTTCACCTTAACTCCTGTGACTCATGGAGGGGTCACCAGGAACCCAGGCCAGTGGAATCCTCAACAGCCAGGACATAGGTGACTTGGGCTGCTTTACAGACGTAGATTGAGTCAAGCAATCTGGGGAGTAAATAATATTTCAGGAAATTGTTCAGATCATTTCCAAGCACTATATACCTTCTGGGAACATTTTGGAAGCCGTCATTTAGTGTAAATAGCAAGTAGCTATTCAGCATTTTTATGTACTTATCAAAGATGGTCTACAGAGGCTTTTCTAGTGAAAACATCCTCATGACATTTAAAACTTCTATGTTCTTTGCTGCTGCTTTCACTTAAAGGTGAAAGAAACACTTACACATTCCTAAATATTTTATAAAGACCTTCATTCATAGCCATAATCATGTAGTCTCCATTTTACTCTAATTAGTTCACCATTTTTACATAAGGTGACAGCCATTCATACAACAAAAACAAAACAAAACATACACACAAAAAATCACCACGAGACTTCCAGAGAGACCTGTTTTTATTTGGGGTCTTCAATAGGAATCCCTGAGACACATCTATTTGTGAAGCTAAAAGCATCTGGGTTTGAATTCGGGGCTAGGCACTAATATGCTGTTCCCTTTGACGCCTTTAATGTTACTTCTTAGTCTTTGGAATTCTGAATCATGGGAACTTATTTGAGCAATTTACATATCAGTCAATAAAAAAAAAAAAAATGCCTGTGTGAAGAAATGGGCTGTCCTGGGTAGGGCTGTGCTCCCAAAGGACTCCTTATCCTTAGGCCTGAATGTTAAGCTTTATATGGCCAGGGGATTGCTGTGTCTGGTTTACTGCTGTGGCTGAGGGTGCAAGTTGGTATAGAGCAGATGATCAACAAACAGGTGTTGAACTGTTTGAAAGTATAGAGTCTTGCTCCTCATCAACCCACTCCACTCCACTTTCTCGTTTCATGCCTTCCAAGGGTTTTGTGACATTCTCGAGGGAAGAGTGAGATCTTCTTTTCAGTAAACTCATGGTGTATGTGGGGGTTACTTATTTGGGTTGGGGTTGCTACATTGAGACAGGAGTGTTGAGTTACCCATTCTTCTATCTATTGAGGAAGTCTGCAGCTAATTTCCAGGCTTGGTCTTTTAGTGTGAATGAAAATGTGCACATCTTGGTGAAGCACAAGATTCTCAATAGGTGCTCCAGCCTAGACAATGAGACTGATGGTCCTACTCAGCGGGCACTTGGATTACTAAGAGACAAGCGATTTCAGGTAAGAGGAAAATGGAAGTACATCTGTATTAGTCAGGTATTGATGTTGCATAACACAACTCAATAAGTGAAAGCAACAAAAATCTATTCTTGCTCACCCTATTATGAGTCAGTTGAGAGACATGGTTGGGTGGAAATAAATATTTTTGAAAAACCATCTAATCCACCAGAACATGTTTCTAATAATTTTTCATATTTTAAAAATTCTTCAAAGAATCCTTCCTTAACATTCCACACATTGGAAAGTTAGTCTTGAAAACTCTCATGCCGCCACACACCTTTACCTCCTAAATTATTTAAGTTTATAATTATGCAATTTATTTTGAATATTTTTGAATCAGCATCCCCATCTTTGACACCAGAAAGTAAGTTCAGTCAGGGAAAGTATATTTTATTTTATTTTATTTTTTCATAAGGTGTAGGATTGTGTCCAGCATATAGGCATCACCCAACAGTTATTTGATAAAAAAACAAATACATGAATCTTCCTTATGAATAAAAAATGTGGTTTCTGGCCAGGCGCAGTGGCTCACACCTGTAATCCCAGAACTTTGGGCGGCCAAGGCGAGTGGATCACCCGAGGCCAGGAGTTCAAGACCAGCCTGGCCGTTTCTACTAAAAACACAAAAATTAGCCAGGTGTGGTGGTACACGCTTGTAATCCCAGCTACTCAGGAGGCTGAGACAGGAGAATCACTTGAACCTGAGAGGTGGAGGTTGCAATGAGCCGAGATAGCATCATTGCACTCCAGCCTGGTGACAAGAGTAAAACTTCGTTTCAAAAAAAAAAAAAAAAGAAAGAAAATGTGGCTTCTGAAATACCTGGAGCTAGATATAAACACTGTCTTGAAATTTACGTATTTATCTTACAATATAATTTGAGCACCAATGGTGTGCCAAGCCTGAGACGCTGTCTTAATATAATACTCGTGTGCATTCTAAGTGCCAGGTTGAAGTATTTGAGTTACATAACATCTCTATCATCATGGAGCTTATATCTGTAGACAGGCAGGTAATCAATGAATAAGATGTTCAAAGATTGATTCTAGGTAGGGATAAGTGTTATGAAGAAAATTAATTAGGTAGGTGAGGGAGAGTGGTATTGGGGTTAGGGTGGTGACATGGTTTGGGTCTGTGTCCCCACCCAAATCTCATGTTCAGTTGTAGTCTCCCATGTTGGAGCTGGGGCCTGCTGGGAGGTGACTGGATCCTGGGGGTAGTTTCTCATGGCTGAACACCATTCCCATTGTAGTGATAGTGAGTTGTACCAAATCTGGTCATTGAAAAGCCTGTAGCACCTCCCCCTTCTCTCTTCCTTCGGCTCTGGCCATGTACGATAAGCTTGCTTCCCCTTTGCCTTACACCATAATGAAAAGTTTCCCGAGGCCTCCCCAGCTATGCTTCTTGTACAGCCCACGGAAATGTGTGCCAATTCAACCTCCTTTCTTTATGCAATACCCAGTCTCAGGTGTGCATAACAGTGCAAGAATGGATTAATGTAGGTTGCTACTTTGGATGTTGGAGGCTAAAGAAGGTCTCTGAAGAAGGAATTTATGCTGGAAATTACAGTGGCAGTTGATTCCAGGTTTAGTTAACAGCACATACAAAGGCCCTGGGGTGGGCACGGATTTCCTGCATTGTAGGATCAGGAGTCAGGTCACTACTACTGTGACCTATGAGGAAGTGAGATCGAGAAATGCACTGGGGGTAGAGCAGTAGCCACATGGGCCACAGCAGAGAGTTGGGCGTATTTTCAGTGTCAAGTGAGGCCCCTTCCACTTTGAAAATTGGAGTGTCATGACACGGTCTGGGTTTTGCAAAGATGATCCTGCCTGGTGCATGGATGATGGACTATGGGGATGGTCGAGTTAGAAGGCCATGGAGATGGTGATGGTCCAGAACAGGGCTGTAGCCATGGACACGACTTCAGAGATGACACTGCCTTATGGCTGACTGAGGTGGGCACCCCCAGTCCTGCATTTCACTAAACCTTAAGTCATAAAACCTCACTTTGTGGAAATGGAATGAGGCTCCTCTAAATGCATTACTTCTAAAAGTTGCTGAACGGGAAAACTTAAATTGCTCAGTCCAGTTCTGCACACCCCGTGTCCCCTACAGATCATTCTGCCGAGAGTTCTGGGGTGCTTTGGGTGAGGAGCTATGAGAGAGGAGGCAAACAGGAACCCAGCAGCCTCAGGCATGGCCCTCTCAGCATCTTGGCCCAGTAGAGCTTGAAGACATGGAAGGGCCTTGAAATGTTCTTTGTCGAGCAACCAGCATCTTGGCCCAGTAGAGCTTGAAGACATGGAAGGGCCTTGAAATGTTCTTTGTCGAGCAACTTCTTGGGCATACTTCCCTCCCCTATGAAATCACTAAACGCAAAGATGCTGTGATGAGAATGACAAGGGAGGCCTGGATGTAGTCAGCTCAAAGCCCCCACTCCAAATCAGACCTCACTGCACGTTTGATTAACTCTAGGCGTGGGAGCAAAGATTGGCAACTGCTCCTCTAACCATCTGAATTTTACAAAGAAAGAAATAAAACACAAACAGGCAGTTCACCTTGTAAGATCATACTGTTTTCCTCTATGGAGTCTAGACTAGAAACATGGCTCAACCCTCTCAAATCCTCTTTTACAATCACAATGATGATTTTTATTTCAATATTAACACTTACATCGTACCTATTAGGTACCACAGACTACGCTAGGAATTGAGCTTTTCTTATTTCATTTAAATCATAAAAGTACTCAGCAAGACACTTATTTGTAGACTTCAATATGTAAGACTAGAGTAGCCTAACTCAGTGTTACCCAAAGCCTAGGTCATAACCACTGATTTTTTCTGAGGTAATTATTGGTCCATGATTATGTCATTGAATAACATTGAATCATACAGCGGTTCCCATTGCTTTTTCAGTGCAGAGTATTAAAACAGTTTAACATTAGGAAGATTATTGTTAACATCACTTGAATACTTTGTAATCCCCCTTTTATCAGGACTACAGCATGTCTCATTTCAAGAACCATTGACATGGATCAGTCTCAGGAAGTGGTTTAATAACGTCACCATGTTTTCCCTGGCTTGATGCTCCTCTTAACTGGTTTATTACAAACAATTCTAATTTTCTATTCATAAGATAATATAAAATATCTTGAAAACAAATCAATTTGTGTGGATCTGTTCAAAAAGTATTTCATGAGTAGGACAGGTGTTTTATAAATATTGCAAAATTTATAAAGGTGATTTGAAGAGGTACAGGGATAAGGCCAAAATTATGACTGTAACAGCTGGAGTTTGAGGAAAATGGGGGTAACTCGTTTTCCTCAACTCTCCTTTGCATTGCCTACAGCTAGGAAAGATGCCTGCCAAACTCAAGCTCAATGTTTCCTAATGGGCAGTGGTAATGGAAACCTTTGTACTTTAGAGAATCCTTAGAAAGCTACAAAACTTGTGGCGGTCAGGCAGCATCAAGGATAGTTCACAGTGATCCTATTTCCCCTCCCCTTTTCCCTTTTTAAAAGCTGAATTGGCTGCAAAGAGCAAGCATTCATTCTTTTTTATGGCTGCATAGTATTCCACAGTGTATATGTACCACTTTTTCTTTATCCAGTGTACCACTGACGGGCACGTGGGTTGGTTCCATGTCTCTCCCATTGTGAGTAATGCAGCAGTGAACGTGGGAATGCATGTGTCTTTTTGGAGGAATGACTTATTTTTGTTTGGGTATATACCCCGTAATGGGATGGCTCAATTGAATGGTAGGTCTGTTTTAAACTCTTTAAGAGATCTCCAGACTGCTTTTCACAGCTGGATGGAGCTGGAAGCCATAATTCTAAGCAAATTAACTCAGGAACAGAAAACCAAATACTGTGTGTTCTCACTTATAAGTTGGAGGTAAACACTGAGCAAACATGGGCATAAGTATGTGAACAACAGACACTGTGGATTGCTAGAGGGTAGAGGGAGAGGGCAGTGGGTTAAAAAACTGCTTATCAGGTACAATGTTCACTACCTGTGTGACGGAATCTATCCTCCAAATCTCAGTATCACACATGTGTATTCCCATGTAACAAGTCTGCACATGTGCCCCCTGTATCTAAAATAAAAGATGAAATTAAAAAAAAAAAAAAACGGAATTGGCACATAACTAGAGTGAACATATAATTTATGGTCCAGCCCAGGACTCTTTGAAAGCAAAAGGAGTCACTCTTATCATTACATTAGGAAAACAGGCCCCTAAAATGCAACTGTACCAAATAAACTGGAATATATGGTCACCTTATTAGTAAACCTAACTGTCCATCCTATTCGTGAGCAGTCACTCTGACCTTTAAAGTTAGATTGGGCCTGGTGTGGAGGTGACCCAGGCCTGTAATCCCAGCATTTTGGGAGGCCAAGGTGGGTGGATCACCTGAGGTCAGGGGTTCAAGAGCAGCCTGGCCAACATGGTGAAACCCCGTCTCTACTCAAATACAAAAATCAGTCAGGCATGGTGGTAGGCCCCTGTAATCCCAGCTACTCGGGAGGCTGAGGCAGGACAATTCGCTTGAACCCGGGAGGCGGGGGTTGCAGTGAGCTGGGCAACAGAATGAGACTCCGTCTACAAAAAAAACAAAAAACAAAAACAAAAAACACACAAACACACACAAGAAAACAGCTAGACTCGTTCATCATCCCTGAAGAAAAGGTGTAATTGCTGGTTTTATTTGTATATATAGATGCGGTGACCAATCGTCAGGACAGGATTTCCTCATGCCTGTGGTATTGACTATGTTGGGTCTTGAATTGGCTCTGTGGGAGCTAATTCTCTTTTTATGGGGATCTCTGTTTAAAACTCAGCCCCTTCCCCTAGTGACTAGTATATGCTCTGGGGATCTGATTTCTATCATTGAGCCTTGGCTTAGAGCTCTGCACTGTCCAGGCAGAATAAACCAGATGCTTCAGAAATCTTGTTGAAATTCACTTCAGAGGAAACGGTAGCTCCTGTTTGAAAAGGATCTGACAGAACTCCTCTTGTTCCTAATGTGCCCATGTCCAATTGTTCTCACATTCCTTCATTTTTCCCAAACCGGGACAGATTTAGTTTCTTGCAGAACGCAATTCCGAAATCTGGAGCTCCACACCCCATCTGTCCCAACGGCACCTGCAGGTCCCTCTTCCTTTCTGAGTTACTCATTTTCACAGTTCAGCTCTTACAACACGGAGAAATATTTTAACCAAGATAATCAACATAACAGCCACAGGATGTTGAAAAAAAGAGTCTTCTTCCAAAATAATCCAGTCATCCCTCCTTTATGAATACTTGCATCTTGTTTCTCCATCAACAACAGATGTTTGAAGAGGTAAGTTGGTGGTAAGTGTTGCGTTCTGTGCTGGGGTTAAAATGATGTGATACTGTGAGGTCAGAGAATGAGGTTCCTTGTACATACCATGTGTTTCAGAGGAACTGAGTAAAGAGGTGACTCCCTCTGTGCCGATGGAATGACCCTGTGGCAATTGGGAAAACAGCAGTCTGTTTAACAAGGCCCTGCAAGGCTGTTCATTTAAACCCTGTCCTATTCCCTGGTGACTGAGCCAAGTGAGCCAAGGTGGAAACTGTTTTCAAAGACTGTTGGTTTAGCGATGTTTTCAAGTTCCCTAAATCTTTCATGGTTGAATAGTTTTCTGTGGCCCTGAAAATTCTTCAGTGCAAAGACAACCTCTGCTTCTCATTTGTTATCTCCTAGAATGCAAGTGAGGTTTTTTTTTTTTTTCTCACCTCAATTAATTTAGCTTAGGGATTTTATATTTTAATAGAAGTGGCAGTTTTTATAAATATTCATCAAACATTAATAAATTTCCAGGGTCATCAGGCGATGTGGCAAGAAGGAAGAACAGGGAGGAAGCATGCTTCCAGGAGCAAGCTCCCGCTCATGCATATGCATAAGTAGCTGTAGGTCCTAGTAGAGCCCAGCAGTCTAGTGTTCATCTGTCTGTTCAATAAGAATTTACTGAAAGCCAATAGGCATGAGGTGTGTGGACGGGATCTGTGGATGCAGGGTGAGCAAGGCATGTCTACCTACCTACAGCCATATCTTTCTGTAAATTCACCCACCTAACTATGGTACAGTTACACCTACACCTACATCATAGCTCCAGCTCGCTGTCAACACCTATGTATCTTATTAGGTTGGCGCAAAATAATTGTAGATTTTGCCATTACTCTTAATTACTTTTAACAACAGAAACTGCAATTGCTTTTGCACCATCCTAATACATTTACACGTACATACACATATATATACGCACACATGTATATTTGCATATATATACAACTATGTATTTGCATATGTGTCACAAATACCTACAGGCATATATATGTGCATGTAGGTATTTGCAAATACATTTTTTAAATGTTTGTGGTACGTAGTAGGTGTATATATTTATGGGGTACATGAGACAGGCAATACATAATAATCACGTCTTGGAGAAAGGGGTATGCATCCCTTTACATGTTTATCCTTTGTGTTACAAACAATCCAATTATATCCTTTTAGTTATTTTAAAATGTACAATTAAGTTATTATTGAGTATAGCCACCCTCTTGTGCTGTCAAAGAGTAGGCCTTATTCATTCTTTCTACTTTGTACCCATTAACCATCCTCACCTCCCCCAAAAGCCCCCAATCCTTCCCAGCCTCTGCTAACTATCCTTCTATTCTCTATGTCTGTGAGTTTAATTGTTTTTTATATTTCGATCCCACAAGTAAGTGAGAGCCTGCGACATTTGTCTGTCTGTGCCTGGTTTATTTCACTTAACATAATGACCTTCAGTTCTATCCATGTTGTTGCAAATGAGAGCATCTAATTCTTTTTTATGGTTAAGTAGTACTTCATTGTGTATTATAAGTTCTACATTGTCTTTATCCATTCATCTGTTGGTGGACACTTAGGTAGCTTCCAAATCTTAGCTTGTTATCAGTGCTGCAACCAACTGGGAGTGCAGATATCTCTTCAATATACTGATCTCCTTTCTTTCAGGTCTATACCCAGCAGTGGCATTCCTGGGTCATATGATAGCTCTATTTTTAGTTTTCTGAGGAACCGCCAAACTGTTTTCCATAGTGGTTGTACTAAGTTACATTTCCACCAACAGTGTGAGAGGCTTCTCTTCTCTCTATATCCTTGCCAGCATTTGTTATGACTGTCTTTTGGGTATAAGTCATTTTAACTGTGGAGAGACGATATCTCGCTGTTTTGATTTGCATTTCTCTATTTGCACACATATTAAGTATATGTATGATATCTATAGATGCTAGATACAGCTAAAGGCATAAAATCATAAAAGCAGAACACAAAGCATTGGGGAAAAGAGAAGGGGTCAAAGAGTTCATAGCACAAAATGTTGACTGGACAGAATTAAAATTATCCATTGTTTGTATGTTTATCTATTTTGTCAGTCAGGATAAGCCAGGTTTTGCTGTACAACAAATTTCTCACAAATCTTAAATGTTTACAATAGAAAAAGCTTAATTATCCCTTCCATTGCATGTCCACTGTGAATCAATCACTGTGGCTTCACTTAACATCTTTTTCTCTCTAGGAACCATGATAACAGTGCAGTCACTACCTGGATCATTTCTGGGCATCAGGCCAGATAAAAAAGAGGACGTGGGAAAACCCAATTAATTTCTAAAAGCTTCTGCTGAAAGTGACCAAAGTTATTGAGGCTTATGTTTTATGGACAAGAGCTTGCACATACTTGAGTTCAAGAGGTTGAGCATGTATGATTGTCCCATGGGGAAGAGCCATGCACGAAAGGACACGGAATGTGGGTGAACTCAGCAAGTACAGATCACCTGATTTTCTTTTTTTTTTTTTTTTTTTTTTACCCCTCTCTCCCAGTCGCTGCAGTGGTGGGATCTCAGCTCACTGCAATCTCTGCCTCCCAGGTTCAAGCTTTTCTCTTGCCTCAGTCTGCCGAGTAGCTGGAACTACAGGCATGTGCCACCGCACCTGGCTAATTATTGTATTTTTAGTAGAGACAGGGTTTTGCCATGTTGGCCAGGCAGGTATCAAACTCCTGATCTCAGGTGATCGGACCGCCTCGGTCTCCCAAAGTGCTGGGATTACAGATGTGAGCCAACACGCCTGGCCAGATCATGTGATTGTAAATTCAGCTGATAGCTTTATTTTCTACCATGATTTCTCACCAAGAGGGATTTCTTATTTCTCTTTGACTCCCCCATAGAACCAGCAGCCAGTCCAATCCCCTGTGAGATCTCTGAACCAAGAGCAAGAAGAAAAAAAGAAATGATATCAGATGACCTCTATGAGCTACTCATTTCTGACTCTTGGCATGAAACAATGGAGAGTAGAGGCTCCACCTCAACTTATTCTAGGCCTTTCTAGGGTGCCTGTGTTTAAGTACCAGTTTCTTCCTCAATCCTCAAGGGTGTATCACAGCCTGAAGAAAAACCCCACGCAGAATAAACATGGAAAAGCTGGTTGGAAGGTACTGTGGGTTTGGAGAGCGTTAACCATCTCACTGTTCATCACCACGGGAGACTGAATTTTCTTTTGTTGAGGACCAAAATGGAAACAAAACAAAACAAAACAAAAATCCAAGCAGTCCTTCAGAGAGAAATCTGACTTTAATTGATGTCACTAGTTAAAAAGGCGCAGTGAAGTATAAGAAGAAAAGAAGATTTTTGCTCAGGCTGGTTAAGATTTTCTCTGGATGAATAAGAACATTGTTTACTGATGAATTCCAGCTACATAATTTGTCCCAACTGATGATAAACATCATACACGAATGGCGCTGGCTTCCTCCCTCTGAATACCATGTGAGTCCTTTAGAAATACGAGAGAGGAGAACCAAGCAGTCATTTAAAGATTAGCCAAGATAAATGATCAAACAACCAATTCAGGGCAATGGAAGAAAGACAGTCTGGATGATTGAACAGTTTATAGAAACAGTTGCATATCAATTTTGAATGTATACACTCTTCTGTTAATGGAGGAAGCCTGCTAGATGGATTGCTTTAATCAACATATTGGAAACTATTTGGAGACTACATGATACATTGCATGAGGCCATGGCAGCAATTTCTTCTACATGTGTTAAGCACAGTCTCGGCAATAGTAGTGTTAGAAATAATAGTAGCGTTAACTATTATTGTGTGTGTTTGTCTATGTAATAACAGTGTTAACT
>NC_045443.1:125425831-125436646 GCF_002776525.5 Piliocolobus tephrosceles | reverse complement strand
GTTAACTATTACTAGTAAGAGTAGTGTTAACTATTATTGTGTGTGTTCTATGAAGACATGCAGTCTACTTCACAGTGTACTATATATTTGACTGTCTCATATACTGTCAGTTACTTTAGCATCTATGTGATTTGGGAAGTATGCATAGTCCAAATATGTTCTCTGATTGGCTAAGAAGTGAGAGGGAAGTCATTTAATAGGGGCAGCAAGAAGGGGAAAGAATGAGTAGAGAGAGAGGAAAACTAGGATACATAGTTGGCACCAGAATGTGCATCATATAGTTCATTGCCACAGTCCCCAAATGTTCAGCAAGTCTGATGAAAATCATGAAATGCTTTGTATGAGCTAGCAGTCACCATAGTAATGTCATGTAACAAATGATTCCAAAATTGAGTTTGCCTATCTTGGCTGGGATTAGCTTAATGATTTTTCCGGTCTTGTCTGAGGCCCATTCACATGTCGGCAGGGATTTATTGAATGGTTGGCTGACACGGTAGGACCTCAGCTGGGAAGTCCAGTTCCGCTGCCCATGGCCTTGTATCCAGAGTGGCCTGGCCCAGGCTTAGGTTCATGTTGGAGGCTGAATACTGAGAGGGGAAGCAGAAACATTCAAGATCTCCTGCCACCTGGGTGCATTAAGGTTGCATTGTCAGTCCACTTTATTCTGTAGACCAAAGCAAGTCACAAGGTCACAATGAAGTCAAGGGGTGTAAATAGGTTGGAAATTAGATTCTCAAAAAGTCAATGGTTGAGGGTTAGGAAGAAGCAGGGAGGCAATAATTCCTCTGTCTGTCTGGCCTGCCCTGTGCGCGGGCAGCTTTCAGCAGCTTGAGAGGAGCAGGAGAGAGGCAGAGAACTGAGAGTACTGTCAGCCAGAAGGTGGCCAGCGTGAACTGGAATGGGCAGTGACAGCCTGTGAAACATCTGCTGTATATGCCTGTATCTCTCTGTTGTATCTGCCTGAAGACCTCCCTCTATTTCGTTTGCTTGGTCTACTTTGAATTGCCCTGAGACTTCAGATTAAGTTCTAAGGAATTTCTTTCCGCCCTGGATATTCTGCTTTTTGCCTCTGCTATAATATCTGAGTTTCTTGACTCTCCCACAGCTCTGATCATACTTTCATTTAATTGCCTGTGTGTTTGACTGTGGTCCAACTTAGGCAACCACCAATTAAGAGCAGGAGTTTTCCTATGTTGTTCGCCACCACTGAGTTCCATGGTGTCTGGCACACAGTAGGCACACAATGGATATGCTTTTAAATTTTATTTTCTTCTGGTAAAAACACATAATAGGAGATCTACTCTGTTAACAAATTTTTAAGTGTACAATAAAATACTGTAAAGCACAGGTACAATATTTGATGCATTCTCAATAGTATTTAGCCAAGTTTTCCAGCACATACCTAAACTCAATTTTATGACAAGCCTGAGTTAAATTTCCCACTAGATTCTGAATAAATAGTTCACATTTTCTCATAAGGCATTTTACCTACAAGAACTTTGGAAAAAGCATCTTCTGTCTGTTGGGTACAGAAACCACCTTTCAGGACAATAAAATGGAAAGTGTGGAACAGCCAGAAATAAAGCAGTAATAAGACAAACTTCCCCCTAAAAATTTGATTTCTAAAAATATGTGCATTGTATGTCTCCTTGTATTAACTAATCATGGAAAATATGTCGTTGTTAAATAAAATATGACAATAATCAGTAGACACATAATGATTTTATCTTTCACACCTGGTTAGGAAAAGAGTTTGCCAAAATGTGCTGTAAAATATGTGATTATTATTATTAGGAGAAAGAACATGTGAGTACTTGATGCAAGCTGCTGCTTTGTAATAATTACGACACAGAATCCAGGGAAGGAGTCAATCATGCAGATAAGCCTTAGACTCTGAGCCCAAGCAAGGTGATTGCAATTATGATGATCTATTATTCCACCGTGAAGTTAGGTAGGGGGTCTATTGAGAAGTTCAGGAAGATCTTGGTCAAGAAAATCATCTTCTCCAACTAACTCACTCTCCAACTAACAAGCCTAATTCCTGATTTTACCTTTCACTATATAACGTATCTACCCACTCTTTATACCCAAGTGTCTTACCCAGGGGTTGGAGAGCTCAAACACCTTCCTGCACCAGGTAAGTAACTTCAATGCTCTGTTCCTGAGCCTTAGACAACTTCATCCTGTTGGAATGTAGATCTAATGTAGCCAGGCTCTCTTGTTGTAGTAGAGATTCTAGAAATAGAAATATTGGATCTCCCGGTGTTTAGCTCTCCTGACAGTCTTTGATCTCATGTCCTTGTTTTTTTGTGAATTCTATTTGCATCTGGATCTCTGCTTAATTTCCACCCCTTGGTCCCAAACCCCCGGCCAGTTTGTCCTGTGATTTCTCTCTCCACCTTATAGACTCTTTTAGGAACAGGCCGTGTGAAATTCATCTCTGATTTCTCAGAATAATTTGTTATACTTATTTCCATCTGTCTTTCTCAGAAAATAATTGTTCATATTTTAAGACATCTTTGTTATTGGCAAGTTAAAATTTCAAAAGTTTATGGCAATTCTAAAACACCACCAAAAGGGTGTCATGTTCATGGCTTGAGTTAAAAAGAATAATCGTGAATAGTAATAATTATTGGGGGCTTATGAGATGCCAGGCTGCAGGCGAAGGATTTTACTTGCTGTCTCTTATTTGATCAACACAGCAGTCTTATGAGAAAGGTACTATTATTATCTTAATTCTATATATTGTGAATTAGGAAAAAACAGTTGAATTGGGGAAAAATTGTGACTTTGAAAAAGATAAAAAAGATTACTGGATACCTTTGGTGGGAAACTAGGCAATGTTGACTTATTTGATTCTGTGATGGTTGTATTAGTTCGTTCCTGCACTGCTATAAAGAAATACCTGAGACTGGGTAATTTACAAGAAAAGAGATTTAGTTGGCTCATGGTTCTGCAGGCTGTGCAGGAAGCATGGCGGCTTCTGCCTCTGGGAAGGCCTCAGGAAACTTACAATCATGGCAGAAGGCCGACAGGAAGCAGGCACATCTCCCATGGCCAGAGCAGGAGCAGGAGGGAGACGGGGGAGGTGTTACATACTATTAAACAACCATATCTCATGAGACCTCTGTCAGGAGAACAGTACCAAGGGGGATAGTGCTAACCTATTCATGAGAACCTGCTCCCATGATCCAATCACCTCCCACAGGGCCTCACCTCCAATACTGGGGATCACAATTTGACATGAGATTTGGGTGGGGACACAGATCTAAACCATATCAGTGGTCTTTCTCCCTTTCATTGTTTTTCAGCTAATTTATAGCTCTGTAAATTGTAGAATATTTATAGTAATGCAAATTATTCTTGTCCATAAAAATGCAGCTTTTGTCTGAAGGAGAGTCAGTTGATTATTACATAGATATTGACTAGTTTTGACAGTTTTTTTTAGCCTCTTAAGCATATTTATTTCTTCATTCCTGGTGGGTTTATCTATGTGTCTTTAGATATCCTGTGAACCAGTTATTGCCTTTTGCTGGCTTTCTCATTGATTAGTGATTTAAATGACATGGATGAAATATGTTCGTCTTACATCTGTATGAGAGTCATTATTATACCTTTTTCCACAATTTCTCTTATTCTCTCCCTGCTTTTTCTCCCTCCCACCTTCCCTCTTAGAGAAAGTATTTATTAACACATAGAGGAGGTGGATTATATGGATGCAAAAATATTAAGAGAACGATTTTGGATTTAAGGTTTAGGCATGGCTATGTCTAATAAAAAAAACACTGTCATCGTAACCGCCTTATCTTACATTCTGTACATCTTTCTTGAGAAACAAGTTAGAGAGAGGATGTTAAATATCTGCATTCTGATGCAATGCTCAAAACTTTCATGATCCTTCACAAGAAGAAGTCACTTCTTGTTTTAAGTGAGTTTCCTTCTGATTAGTTCAGGCTGCTAAACATGAAAAGAGTAGAAGAAAGATGTTTTGTAGGGTATTTAGTCATTCATTCAATATTATCTGTGAAGAGCTGCATGCTGTTATGTTCCAGAAACCATACCAGATTCCCCGTTTGGGGGATGGCAGTCATGAAAGTCATCTACATTGGGGGGAAAATCTTAATGCAGATGGAATTCATCCAGGTGGATTCTGAAAATGTCATGAAGAGTCTCCCCACATTCCTAGGGTACAAGCTTTATGTGCAGCAGTTACACGAAGGGATATAGAGACCCAAGCTGCTGCGCATCTGCAGGACCTGAGCACAAGTTTTTTTATTTTTATTTTATTTTTCCTGCACAGTCTCTGTCACCACTTTCCTCCTGGCAGCATCCTGAATTGCAAAAAGCTGCCACCCCCAGACATTCAATGACCTAGACTCAGACCTCCAGGGAAGGACACAGTCTCCAGGCTCAGCCAGTTGGCAGGGGACTGTGACAGAAAGGGATATGTGGCCAAGTCCTTCTGGTGAGATACAAACCTGGACTTTGGCCAAACCTGGTGAGAAAGAGGTTTAATCTCAAAATCAATCTCACTCTTCCTCCCCCCCACCCCAGTTCCCTTTTCCCCCTCCCTGCCTTCTGCTGTGGTTGTTAAGCTGATAGGACGTAAAGGCCTCCACATGGAGCCAGCTTGCCTGAAATAATGCAGCCAAGAGGAAATCAGACTCGTGTGGTGAGGCCAGGTTGGGCTGACCCAGTGCTAACAGCATTGTCTGAGTAACGCAGTCTCTCCATGTTGAAGCTGGCCTTCAGCTTTTTAGTCACTGTGATTGACTAGCGGAGCAGAGAACTTGGATAATTCATTCTCCCATTGCCTTCGTGCCTCACCTGGGTCCTGCCAGTGGCTCTGCATGGCCACAGTTACAGTGAGCAGCGCATCTTCCCAGGTACTTGCCTCACAAATGCCTTTTCCCCCCCACTTGATCCTGAGCTTGACAGAGACTTTCTATACCTTCCAGGTCCTAGAAGGTGCCTTGACAGTCCTTGATTCTCTAACCCTGCCCAGGTCCTCTATAAACAGGCCCTTTGTTAAACTATCTTCAGCACACTTTCTGTGAATGACATCCTGTCTTCTCGGAGCCCAGATTGGTACAGGAAGTTGCCACTTTAAAGACCTATGGACTGGCTGTTGGAAATCCCCCACGGACAGTCCCCACAAGCATGGGAACAGATGGCCGTCTCCGATAGACGCCAGGAGAAGCTGTTGGCTTACATCGAAGGGAAAGATTATAAAAAGCTATGAATCTTCAAACACTGGAATCACAGGCAGTAGAATGAGAGGCTCAGATGCTAAGACTTTGGGACTGAAGCAAACCGTCAGCGCTACATTTTAGTCTTTCCTTTCCCACTTGGCTTTGGAGGCAAACGCTCAATGGGACCACTGACTGATTTACCAGAGCCATTTAGCTGGTTTCTGCTTTCTCTCAAAATCAATCTCTCTCTCTCTCTCTCTGTCTCTCTCTCACTCTCTCCCCTACCTCCCCATTTCCCTCTCTCCCGGGGCAACACACACAGAAAGGTGAATTTGAGTAAGTTAAATTTATCTAGATGAAACTGAATTGAATGTAATAAGCTCCATCATTATTATATAAATGCTGTAAAGTCATGATTCTCTGTTTCCTTCATGGTTTTATACACAGTTCTTAGGACAAAGACTGTCTCCTTGACCAAACTTCAGTCAGGCTTCTCTGAGCCTCTTCTAGACTAGGCCTATGAGAATTACAGACCCTCAGCATGAGCAGTTTTGTCCATGCTCGCCCCAAGAGGCTTGAGTAAGCACTAGCATCGTTTCTGTTAGCTCAAGTCTGGGTCCCTAGGATGACAACCCCGCCCTCTTTTTTGTTTTTTAGAGATGGAGTCTCACTCTGTCACCCAGGCTGGAGTGCAGTGGTGTGATCTCGGCTCACTGCAACCTCCGCCTCCCAGGTTCAAGAAATTCTCCTGCTTCAGCCTCCTGAGTAGCTGGGACTACAGGCACATGCTACCATACCCAGCTAATATTTTGTATTTTAGTAGAGACAGGGTTTCACCATGTTCTCTAGGCTGGTCTCGAACTCCTGAGCTTAGGCAATCCACCCGCCTTGGCCTCCCAAAGTGCTAGGATTACAGGCGTGAGCCACCACACCCAGCCCCCACCCTCTGAAGTTCTTCCCTGAGGAAGCTGAAGACTGCTGAAGGAGTCTACTGCTTGTCCCAGCCGAGTCCTGACTATATGCCCCTGCCTTTCTTTTCTCAAAGCATTCACTCTAGAAAACTTGCCATTGTAAATTCTCTCTCTGCTCCTTTAAGGATGTAAATCTTCTCCTGGCTTTCTCCCAGTTTTTCAACCTAGAAGCATCTTTCCCCTGGACCTGGAAGCCATCCCTCTGAAACACAGTCATAAAGACAGGGCCTCTGTCTCCTGGGTCCTGTGGGAGGGTAGGAGCCTAACTCAGATAAGTGCCATTTAGCAAACATGGGTGGCCTAATCATGTCCATGTCCAATGCTCCCCTTAATATCCTTCTGTACTTTTCACTTAGCACACCCAGGAATTTTAAAAGCCTCCTGCCTTTTGTATCACTGAAGTTGAACTCAGTTGATACTGAAATCGCCCTCTCCTGCAACAGTTGTATGTATAAAATGCATAAAATATGTCTTACTTTTCTTTTTCTTTTTTTCTTTTTTTTTTTTTTTTTTTTTTTTTTTATGGAGTCTCACTCTCTCACCCAGGATGGAGTGCAGTGGCACAACCCCGACTCACTGCAACCTCTCCCTCCTGGGTTCAAGTGATTCTCTGGCTTCAGCTCCCAAGTAGCTGGGATTACAGGCACATGCCACCACACCTGGCTCATTTTTGTATTTTTAGTACAGATAGGGTTTCATCAGGTTGGCCAGGCTGGTCTCGAACTCCTGACTTCAGGTGATCCACCTGCCTCGGCCTCCCAAAGTGCTGGGATTACAGGCGTGAGCCACCTTACCCAGCCCAAATTATGTCTCACATTTTAAACAAGAGTCTGGCTTTCTGCTGTTTGACACTTCACACATAGTAGAAGTTCAGTAAGTACCTGCTAAATGAGTAAGTAATTGTTTCCTTAGGGAAACAATCAAGTTTCCTTGTGTGAAACATTGCAAGATGCTAAGTACATAGTAAGTGCTTAATAAATAGCGACGGATGGGGAACTGCTTGTGGAGCCCTTGACCCTAGGTTCTGTGTCTGTCTTTGCCACAGAGTCTTCAGGTGACCTTGGGAGTTCATGCTTCCTCTCTAAGCCTTCGACCCCAAGCTGAAACAATGGAGCTTCCGGAGATGGTACTGGGTGCCCCTGCTAGCTGAGGCATTGCGCGGCTTTTGGGACACAAGGTTCTCCCACTCTGATCAGTCATTGTCACGGTGTGTGCACAGAGAGAGCACTGTAGAGGTTCCCATGGTGCATCCACTTAGCCGCCTTGTTCCTGGCAGCGCAGAGGCTGCACTGCCCACTCCCAACACCTCCTCCTGCTTCCTTCACGAGGAGTGCAACGCTCCGGCAATTCTTGTCCCTGGGTATTTTAATTAACTAACCACTCAGCCTTTTATTTGTCAAACACAGATTTACAATTAGCTCTATTTGGCTTCCTGGCTTTCCAACTGAACATGAAGAAGAATTAACTAATTAAACTAATATATCTATTATTTAAGATTTATTTACCTTTCTCAAAATTTTGAGGAACACTAGTTCTCTTCCAATCATTGGTTAAACTGTTAATTATAGAAAAGGACCTGGTTTGTAGACAGAGCACAGACTGTGGGCTGCACACGGGTTAGTTCTTTTTTTTAATTTTTTTATTTTTGAGACATAGTCTCACTGTATCACCTGGGCTAGAGTGCAGTGGTACGACCTCTGCTCACTGCAACCTCTACCTCCCAGGTTCAAGTGATTCTCCTGCCTCAGCCTCCTGAGTAGCTGGGATTACACGTGTGGGCCACCATGCTCAGCTAATTTTTGTATTTTTAGTAGAGTTGAGATTTCACCATGATGGCCAGGGTGGTCTTGAACTCCTGACCTCAAGTGATCCACCTGCCTTGGCCTCCCAAAGTGCTGGGATTACAGGTGTGAGCCACCGCGCCTGGTCACACACAGGTCAGTTCTGAAGGCAGACTTTCAGATCTTCAGGGCTTGTTGATTCTATCACTGAGAAAGCCCTCTTAGGACATGTGGATCAGCTGGTCCATGCAGTGGAGCAAAGGTTACACGGGAATCTCAGGTGTGGAGTGAAACCAACCTGTCAGGAAACTCAGACCCCTGCATCACTCTGAGCTCTGTAATGCCTTTGTCTCCATGACCCATTAGACATGTGAGTCTGGAAAAGTTAATTAGCACTTTGGGCCCCAGAACCTTTTCCCATGAAATGCAGAAGAAAGTATCTGAGAATTGCTGAATGATTGTGCACCATCCCCTGTGTCAAAGAATATTAGCTGATTTCCAGGATTCTTAGCTGCAGAGAAAGGTAATAGAAAGTAGATACATTATTGATTTAGTAACAGTTTTATAGGTATAAGAAATACTACTCTATTAAAGGTTAACATTTTTTATTATGATAGTGTATTTGTTTATGTCTAAAACAATGCTAGAAAACTAATGGGAAAATATGGGCAATTTAGAGCCAAATAATATACTTTATTCTTCCTTCCCACTTTTCACAGCTACAGCCATTCAAACCTCTAATCCTTGGATTCCCAGTGTGAGAAAACTCCAGTGAAAATGCCCAGGAAATTCTGATTGCTGTGGAGACATTGAGGGAATCAGCGAATCTGGCAATGAGGTTCTTACCTGCAACCCCTGGAGGCAGCTGTCTTAATGAAGATGTGGGAACAGGGAGGCCTATTGCAGAGAAAAAAGGTGGGTGCTATGGTTGGGCTGTATCTAGTTCTAGATCCTTGAGGAATCGCCACACTGTCTTCCACAATGGTTGAACTAGTTTACAATCCCACCAACAGTGTAAAAGTGTTCCTATTTCTCCACATCCTCTCCAGCACCTGTTGTTTCCTGATTTTTTAGTGATTGCCATTCTAACTGGTGTGAGATGGTATCTCATTGTGGTTTTGATTTGCATTTCTCTGATGGCGAGTGATGACGAGCATTTTTTCATGTGTCTGTTGGCTGTATGCATGTCTTCTTTTGAGAAGCGTCTGTTCATATCCTTTGCCCACTTTTTGATGGGGTTGTTTGTTTTTTTTCTTATAAATTTGATTGAGTTCTTTGTAGATTCTGGGTATTAGCCCTTTGTCAGATGAGTAGATTGCAAACATTTTCTCCCATTCTGTAGGTTGCCTGTTCACTTCGATGGTAGTTTCTTTTGCTGTGCAGAAGCTCCTTCCTAACACTCATTAATCTGTCGACTGGAAAAACCTACTATTTGACTGGATTGTAACAACATAGTTTTGATCATGTTTTCACTGATTGGTAACTTAATCTGCAGTATTTGATATTAGCTTTCACATATAGTCATGACATACACAATCTCTTTAAAATAGATGTATCTTTGAAAAATGAGTCAATTTAAAGGAAATAGATTAAGTAAATAATAACGGAGGTGGCACCTAATAGAGGAAGGTGGTGACTTTATTATTTAAAGGACAAGTTTAGAAGCCGACACTGGGGCTCGTTCTACAGTAAATTCTCTGTAGAGTCCGTTCCCGTCCACAGGGAGGCGGTAGTGAGGCACTCACCCCTGCAGTTTTGGTCTTGGCTCTTCTCTCCCATCTTTGAAAGCAGCCCTTGGAAATGATCTCCAGGCACACAATCCTGCCAAATGGAAGCTCCCAATACAAATGACTTCATGCCACTTTCTCCAGCACAGAAGAATACGTGATTCCTCAGGAACATCACTATCACTAGGGATGATACTTTAACTGCATCTGGAAGAAACAAACTTTTTTGTTCCATTTTCCCCTCCAGCCTGCTAGGTCATAGTGTAGCTAGCCATCAGGATGCATTTCCAAAGAGAGAAAGACAGTTTATTTCACAGACATCTGGGAATGTTCTAAATGGTCACGCATCTCTTTACAGCTGGGATTGGTTATGATGCAACTAGAGAACTCCATATACGTAAACTCTGTATTTAAGCAAAAGTGAGAACATGCCATGGATTCCCACCTCTTTGAAAGCTGGATAGTGTTTACAGATGTGCTGCCAGAGTGTAAAGGAAGGATGTTCATTGACAGAAGCACTGAGAGGGAAAGTTGATGAGGTCCCTTCTATCACCTGGGATGTGACCTGTGGCTCCCTGTCTCCTAGAGCTGCTGTCAGGAGAAGTCATTGGCACGGGTCCTTCCAGTACTGCTTGGGGTCTGTTACTCGATGGGTCACCCAGTAAAGAGGAAATAGCAAAACAAACAGACAGACAACAAATATAAAAACACTGTTCCTGTTATGCCCAGACCATTTGTTCCCCAAAGAAGACCACCAGAGTCCAGAGTCAAAGCCAAGCGGCAAGGATCTTTTACTGCAAGTTCGAACTTGGTCCCTCCGCTTCACAGCAGATAAGAGGGCCCTGAACAATGCGTGTGCTCGCTTTTTATAGCCCGATGTAAACAGGACTTGTAAGGTTACAGAGGAACAAGGGAATTCTTTAGGTTACAGCATTACAATTGGTTAACATATTAAGTTATACATTTAGCAGTTTTCTATTGGTTCCCGTGCTTTCAGTAAAACCACAAACGGCTGTGTCCTTATCAGAGATTTTTCCAGGTGGTGTTTTTAAAGTTGAGATATATGGTGGGACGTGTTTGTACTGGGCCCAGGAAATTGGTGTTTGTACTGGGCCCAGGAAATTGAGAGATATATGGTGTTTGT
>NC_045443.1:125411733-125425821 GCF_002776525.5 Piliocolobus tephrosceles | reverse complement strand
TATATGGTGTTTGTACTGGGCCCAGGAAATTGAGAGATATATGGTGTTTGTGTTGAGCCCAGGGCTGAGGAATGTGCCTGATTTCTTTCATTCCCCCCTTTTCTCAGGTACCTCTAGAGCCAATCTTGGGTCTTATAAGTCTGATTCTGTTTCAGCGTGTACAGGTTGGTATTGGGCTCTGAGGACCATGAGCTGTACGGTGTCAAACCTCTCTCTGATGAGCTGCAAAATTCTGTTAACAACACAAGGTCCTACAGTAAGCAGAAATAGTAGACTTAGCAGGGGTCCAAGGAAGGGGGCTAACAGGGAAAACATGGAGGAATTCCACCATTGGTCTGCGGCTGAAGCAAACTGCTGTTTCTTTACTTCTATGCTTAACTTGTGTAACTGTTGGACCTGGTTCTCTACAAGCCCTGATTCATTTATGTAAAAACAACAGTCTTCTTTTAGGAACATACATGTACCACCTTTTTCAGCAGTGAGTAGGTCTAGGGCCCTCCGGTTCTGCAAGGTTACCTGAGCTAGGGATGTGAGCTGTTGCTGAAGGGAGGCAAGGGACTCAGCCGACTCTTCCATAGCAACGGCAAATTGTTGGTACAACTTGTTGATTTCTATGAGGGTGTGACCTGGGGCTCCCCCGCCAGTCTGGCCGCAATGAGGGATGATGTGAGGGAGATTCCCGCAATGAGGGGGAGAAATATGGCTCACGCAGGTCTCGGTCTAGGGGCTGGGTGAATAGCAGTACTAGTCCAGTTACTGGTGTACCCCAGGAACTCGCCGGCAGTTAGGAGAGTTAACCGGGGAACTAATGTGACGGGAAGACACAGTTGGTTGGTAACAGAGGGACCAGATAGGTTCTTAGATAATGTTCCATTACACCAAAAGAATATGCCCGGCGGAGCCCTTAGGGTGGTACTGGGGGCATGGCAGTGATGTTGCAGAGGCTGGAATTAGTTCCTGAGAAACAGTAAGGAAACTTCTCCTGACTGGGGTTTAGGTGTAGTGGCACGTTAGGGATAGGGGCATATGAGAGGTTTTGGAGGTTGTTAGCTTGGACAGAGGTCGAGGATTCCCATGGCAGAGGGACAGCGGTTAGCGGTGGACACCCTAGAGTGGCACACAGAAAGCAGCCAGACAAGCTGTGAAGTCCTGTAAGGTTAGCAAGTTCTAATCCTTCTCGTAATAATTCTAACCAGGAGAGAGGACGTAACTCTTGTGTTTGTCTTCCTGTCGTTGGATGTCCCCATGGACCAGGGGCCGTACTTGAACTAGGCCACGCCACAGATAGAGGTGACTGCTAGGCCATGTGGAGGAAGAGGAATAGTATACAGCCCCATGTTGAGGCGTGGTCCAGCAGGAGTTCCAAGGGTCCTTAACTATCCAAGTATAGATGCCGCCTCTACCCTGTTGGTAGAAGTTCCACCCAGATCGCTCGTTCCACCCTCTGACTGAGTGCATTCTACAGTAACTGTAGGGGCAGCCTGCGTTTTGGTGCCACCAATAGTGTCTACAATTGTTTTTGGTCTGATCAAACTCAAAACATATCGTTGGCACCTTTGGTTTGGCTATCTGAAAACCAGTAAAATTTAGCAAAATAGGGTCACTGCACCCTGAGGGGGGGCAATCAGCACTGGCCAATAATTTCCCGGGCTTATGAGGTTGCCCAGGGTGGGTTCGGTTTTCATAAAGCCAGAATCTCCAGACAAAGGGATTAGGAACTGGTTTTGTGTTTGCCCCAGTGGCCACTAGGGCGACTAACGTTAGGGTTAGACTACCTAGCTGCATGTTTGCAGCGAGCTATGCTGCCGGCGCAGGGTGAGTTTTAAGGGGTTGTTCTTAGCTTTGTCCACAGTCCACGTGGTCGGTGCTTCAGTCGCTGCCGTGATTGGTCTGAGAAGGTCAGAGGTCGGGTCCACTGGTTTGACATGGGTGTAGTGGATCCACGACGCGATGCCTTCTACCTTCAGGGCGGTGGGTGTGGTTAGAAGTACCTGGAGTGGTCCCTTCCACCTGGGTTCTAAGGTCTCTTGTCAGTGTCGCTTGACCAGGACCCAGTCTCCCGGCTGGTACGGATGGGGTGTCGGTGGGGGACCAGTCTCATATAGTTCCTTCAGCTTGGGCCAGATTTCCCGATGAATTTTCTGCAAGGCTTGTAGGGAAAATAAGAGTTCAGAAACATTTTCTGTTTCAGATTTGAGCAGATCATCTTTTAGGCTGGGAACCAGGGGTGGGGGTCTGCCATACATGATTTCATAAGGGGTAAGGCCCAGTCTATAAGGGGTATTACGGGCCCGGAAGAGAGCGTAGGGGAGAAGGACCACCCAATTAGTGCCAGTCTCCATAGTCAATTTAGTTAAGGTCTCTTTTAAGGTCTGATTCATCCTCTCTACCTGTCCTGAACTCTGGTGCCTGTAAGTGCAATGTAGTTTCCAATTTGCCCCAAGGATGGAAGCCAAATCCTGACTTACCTTAGCAACGACGGCCGGTCCATTATCTGACCCTATCTGGACGGGAAAGCCATACCTGGGGAGGATATCTTCCAGAATTTTCTTTGCTACAACCTGAGCAGTCTCCCTTTTGGTTGGGAATGCTTCAATCCACCCTGAAAAAGTATCTACAAAGACAAGTAAGTACTGATACCCGTATTTCCCTGGCTTTATCTCAGTAAAATCTACTTCCCAGTAGATACTGGGCCTGGTTCCCCTGAGCCTTGTTCCCGTTGCAGCCTGGGATTGAGGGTAGGTGTTGTTAAGCTGGCAGACTTTGCAATTTGCCACGATGCTATTGGCCGTCTCAGCTATATGTCTGATTTTGAGCTTGGAGCGTCTGATCAGGTCTATCATCCGCCGGGCACCCAGGTGGGTGGTTCGGTGGATGTGTTCTAACACTTGTTGTCCTAATTTTTCTGGTAGGATGGTTTGGTCATTAGTATCAGTCCACCACCCATTCTGGATCTGTTTCAGGGGAAGCTTGTCGGTCCACTGGGGATCTTGTTCTGGAGATCTTGTTCAGGGAGATATGGCAAGTCCTGGGGGCCCGGATCAGGGAGCTGGAGTGCAAGGAGTTGGCTGGGAACCTTTGCCACACTCCTTGCAGTTTGGTCTGCCAGAAAGTTGCCTTGAGCAATTGGAGTGGTTGGTTTCTGATGCCCTGGGCAATGTACAATAGCCAATTTTTCTGGTCCCCATAGGGCTGCTAACAGGGCTAGGATCTCTTGCTTGTTTTTTATCTCTTTTCCTTCAGCCGTTAGTAACCCTCGCTCCCTGTAAATGGCCCCATGTATGTGCACCGTAGCAAAAGCATATCGGCTGTCTGTGTATACTGTCAGCTTCCTCCCTGCCCCTAGGGTAAGAGCTTGGGTGAGCGCTATCAGTTCGGCCTTCTGGGCCGATGTCCCCGGGGGCAGGGGTTCCGCCCAGATTACCTCAGTCTCTGAAGTCACTGCTGCTCCAGCGTACCTCTGGCCCTGATGTATGAAGCTGCTTCCATCAGTGAACCAGACGAGGTCTGCATCAGGGAGTGGGCGGTCCTGCAGGTCCTCTCGAACTCCATGCACCTGAGCTAGTATTTCGGTGCAATTATGGAGCGGGGCGTCCAAGTCCGGGTTGGGCAGCAGCGAGGCAGGGTTTAAGGTCGTTGGGGGCAGAAAAGTTATCCTGAGAGCGTTTAGTAGTAGTCCTTAGTAGTGGGTGAGCCGGGCGTTACTTATCCATCGATTAGGTGGCTGTTTGAGTACACCCTCGATGGCATGTGGGGTACCGACCCATAATTCTTGACCCATGACAAGTTTATCAGCATCTTGTACCATCAGGGCCGTGGCTGCAATCATTCGGGGACAAGGGGGCCACCCGGCAGCCACTGGGTCTAATTTCTTTGACAGGTAGGCAACTGGCCTCCGCCAGGGGCCTAAGTTCTGAGTTAGCACCGCCTTGGCGACACCCTTGCTCTCGTCCACGTATAAGTGGAAGGGCTTAGTGACGTCAGGTAGTCCCAGTGCAGGCGCAGAGAGTAGGGTGGTTTTGATCTGTTGGAAAGCCGACTCGGCTTCTTCTGTCCAATTAAATGGCTGCTGTCCCCGTGTTGCCTGATACAAGGGTTTAGCCAGCTCTGCAAACCCAGGTATCCATAGTCTACAAAACCCCGCCGACCCCAGGAATTCCCTTACTTGTCGGGTGGATTGTGGCCTGGGGATCTGCAGAACAGTCTGCTTCCGGGCGTCTGTTAACCAGCGCTGCCCTCCTTTTAGCAGGTACCCCAGATATGTTACTTCTGGTTTACAGATTTGAGTTTTCTTTGCCGAGGCCCGGTAGCCTAGATTCCCTAGAGCTTGTAAGAGGCCCCTGGTCCCTTGGAGGCAAGCTTCTTGGGTCTCGGCTGCAATCAGGAGGTCATCAACATACTGTAGTAACGTTATTTCAGGGTGTTTGCGTCGGTACTCACCCAAGTCTTCATGGAGGGCCTCATCGAACAGGGTAGGAGAGTTTTTGAATCCCTGCGGCAGCCTGGTCCATGTCAATTGGCCGCTTATGCCCCTTTCAGGGTCAGTCCACTCGAAGGCGAAGAGCTTTTGGCTCTGAGGGGCTAAAGGCAAACTGAAGAAGGCATCTTTCAAGTCTAAAGCAGTGTACCATTGGTGTTTAGGGTTTAGAGTACTCAGGAGGGTATACGGGTTAGGCACAGTTGGATGTATGTCCATAACCCTCTTATTGACTTCTCTTAAGTCTTGTACAGGTCTGTACTCCCCGCTATTAGGTTTCCGTACTGGCAACAAGGGAGTATTCCAGGGTGAGTGACAGGGCCGAAGGACCCCTTGGTCGATGAGCTGACGGATTGTGGGGCGTAATTCCTTCTTTGGCCTCTAGGGGCACTGGGTACTGCCGTACCCGAACGGGGTCTGTCCCAGGCTTGAGTTCGACAAACAAGGCAGGACGGTGTTTTGCTAGTACTAAGCCCCCCGTTTCTGCCCAAGCTCCTGGATATTGCTGGAGCCAGGTTGCTATGTCCTGGTCAGGGGCCGCTTGCTCTTGGTGGAGCCAGTACTCATCTTCTAGGGTTACAGTCAGGACAGACACAGGTTGATTTTGGGAGTTGGTCACGACAGGCCCCTCAGGGAGGAAATGAATCTGTGCTCCCATTTTAGTTAGCAGGTCTCTCCCTAATAGGGGACAGGGGCTCTCAGGGATGACCAGGAAAGAATGGGTTACATTCCTGACTCCGAGGTTTACTGTTCTGTGAGTCGTCCAGGGGTATTTCTTAATCCCTGTGGCCCCTTGTACCCACGAGGACTTGGAGGATAATTTTCCATTAGTTTCAACTAGGACTGAGTGCTGTGCTCCTGTATCGACCAAGAACTGAACTGGGGTCCCCTCCACTTACAAAGTTACCCTAGGTTTGGGGAGGGGGTCCGAACCCCATCTTCCCTAGTCTTCGTCTTGAGTGACTAGTACGGGTGTAGACCTAGGGGGTCCCTGTCCCCGCTGTTTCTTTTTGGGGCAGTCTCTTACCCAGTGGCCAGCTTCCTTACAGTAGGCACATTGGTCTCTGCTCAGATTATCATGTCTGGGGGACCACCTAGGTTGGGTGTTCTCTGGCTGTAGATGCTCTTTCTGCACCAATGCTGCCAGGACCTTGGTCATTTTTTCAGTGGCCTTAAATTGCTTTTCCTCTGGAGTAGCCCTATTATTGTAAACTCGCTGGGCTATCTGAAGAAGGTCCTGAAGCTGTTTTCCCTCTAAGTCTTCTAATTTCTGGAGTTTCTTTTTAATGTCTGGGGCCACCTGATTTACAAAAGACATTCCAACAGCGGCCTGACTCCCTGGGGCCTCTGGGTCTATGGGGGTGTACTGTCTAAAAGCTTCCATTAATCTTTCTAAGTAGGTAGCTGGGCTTTCTGTCTTTCCCTGCAGAACAGAGTATACTTTAGCCAAATTAGTGGGCTTGCGAGCAGCTGCCCGGAGACCTGCCATTGGAGTCTGGCGATAAAGGCGTAGCCGTCCCCTACCTTCTGCCGTGTTGTAGTCCCACGCCGGTCTGGTCAGAGGAAAAGTCGCATTTGTGAGGTCGGGGTTGGCAGTCGGTTGACCGTCGTCCCCCGGGACCAGCTTTCTAGCTTCTACCTGTATTCTCTCTCGCTCCTCCATTGTGAACAAGATTCGGAGGAGCTGCTGACAATTATCCCAAGTGGGCTGGTGGGTGAACATGACACTATCTAGTAAAGCCATTAAATCTTTGGGGTTGTCTGAAAACCGGGCACTCTGAGTCTTCCAGTTATACAGATCACTGGTGGAGAATGGCCAGTACTGGAGCCTGGGGATTCCCGTGTCACCTGGGGGTCCTATTTCCCGAAGGGGTAAAGCCACTGTGGAGTCAGGTGGCTGGGGGGGGCTAGCCTGCAAAGTGCGCCCTTGCGTCCGCCCTGCCGGCCCTTCAGAGTTACTTTCACTTTCAGCAGGTCCGGGTGCGCCGGCCGCCTCCCGTCCGCCTGCTCCCTCCCGCGGCTCAGCCCGGGGGGCTGGAGCCTGGGGCCCGGAGGGGTACGGAGGGGGTTCTGTGGACAGTGGGTCCCCGCTATCAGGTAGAACATGATGGGGGGGCAGTTGGTTGCTTGGATTTTAGCGGCCGAGCAACCAGTGCCTTACAGGGTTCAGAGGCTAATTGGAAAGGGGACAGCCAGGGGGGCGGGTTCTCAGCTAGGTCCTGCCATATGAGGATATATGGGATATGATCCGGGTGGCCCGCACGCCCTGGTAGGAAAACCTTGGAGTTGACTCTAGTGATGACAGGAAGGCAGAATGTCCCTTCGGGTGGCCACCCTACATTAAAGGCAGGCCATTCGGTGTGGCATAGAGTAATTAGCTTTCCCTTCCTGATTTCCATGCTAAGATCATGGCCCCTTGCTCTAACATCCTTGAAATCACTTGTAAAGAGAGATAGGGGAGTGCTCTGGGTATTACCCATCTTAAGGGAATTTTTTGGAAATGGTAGCACCCGGAGTGGCACCTGGAACAGGTCCCGCAAGGGAACAGGTCCTGCAAGGGAAAGTGAGTTGCTGGAACAGGTCCTGCAAGGGAAAGTGAGTTACGGGAACAGGTCCTGCAAGGGAAAGTGAGTTACAGAATATCAACAACAAGTTATGTCAGTTGCAGGCGCGCTCCAGAAATCTGGATCAGAATTAATTCAGACAAGAATCAGATGAGACAACAAGTTATGTCAGTCACAGGCGCGCTCCAGAAATCTGGATCAGAATTAATTCAGACAAGAAGCAGATGAGACAACAAGTTATGTCAGTCGCAGGTGCGCTCCAGAAATCTGGATCAGAATTAATTCAGACAAGAATCAGATGAGAGCCAGGGGACATCTCCCACCGGTCTCTGCTGGCCATCCTATAGCGCGTCCGCCAGGACTATGTCAGCTTTCAGCTTCAGTTACAGACCTCGTGAGTCTCAGATACAGGTTCAGAACAGACACAGACAAACAGAGACGAGCCGGCTCACCTATCAGCAGATCAATCCTGGGAGATCCGTTGACCAGGGGTCTGGTGGGCTTGGGGGAATCCCGGACGAGCCCCCAGATGTTATACCCAGACCGTTTGTTCCCCAAAGAAGACCACCAGAGTCCAGAGTCAAAGCCAAGCAGCAAGGATCTTTTACTGCAAGTTCGAACTTGGTCCCTCCATTCCACAGCAGATAAGAGGGCCCTGAACAATGCGTGTGCTCGCTTTTTATAGCCCGATGTAAACAGGACTTGTAAGGTTACAGAGGAACAAGGGAATTCTTTAGGTTACAGCATTACAATTGGTTAACATATTAAGTTGTACATTTAGCAGTTTTCTATTGGTTCGCGTGCTTTCAGTAAAACCACAAACGGCTGTGTCCTTATCAGAGATTTTTCCAGGTGGTGTTTTTAAAGTTGAGATATATGGTGGGACGTGTTTGTACTGGGCCCAGGAAATTGAGAGATATATGGTGTTTGTACTGGGCCCAGGAAATTGAGAGATAGTACTGGGCCCAGGAAATTGAGCGATATATGGTGTTTGTACTGAGCCCAGGAAATTGAGAGCTATATGGTGTTTGTACTGGGCCCAGGAAATTGAGAGATATATGGTGTTTGTGTTGAGCCCAGGGCTGAGGAATGTGCCTGATTTCTTTCATTCCAGCCCAGCGCAGTGGTTCATGCCTGTAATCCCAGCACTTTGGGAGGCTGAGGCCGGTGGATCACGAAGTTAAGAGATCGAGACCATCCTGGCCAATGTGGTGAAACCCTGTCTCTACTGAAAATACAAAAATTAGCTGGACGTGGCGATGCGTGCTTGTAGTCCCAGCTACTCGGGAGGCTGAGGCAGGAGAATCACTTGAACCTGGGAAGCGGAGGTTGCAGTGAGCCAAGATTGTGCCATTGCACTCCAGCCTGCCTACAGAGCAAGACTCTATCTCAAAAAAGCAAACAAACAAACAAACAAAAATCTCTCAAAACTCTCCCATGTGTCCACTGTTACAGTCTAAGGCTTAAAATTAAGCCTACTGGTACGGGTTTCCTTCACACCTGGGGAGGTTGGGAGGGACTCAGATGGCCCAGCTGCCAGTTCTCCTCACCAATCTGCTCCCATGGTTAAGTCCCCTAGCCAGAGAGCCCTCCTCAGCATGGGGACTGGGCCCAGGCCCTGTCTAATCCTGAGTATTGCATCTCAGTTCCCAGCCACCCTGCAGAATTATTTAATAGCAAGCTGACTGAATCTGCCCCTGGGAACCAGAAGTTACTTGATATGGTTTGACTGTGTCTCCACCTGAATCTCATCTTGAATTGTAGCTCCCATAATCCCCATGTGTCGTGGGAGGGACCTGGTGGGAGGGAATTGAATCATGGGGGCGGGTTTTTCTGTGCAGTTCTCATGATAGTGAATAAGTCTCACGAGAGTTGATGGTTTTTTAAAGGTGAGTTTTCCTGCATAAGCTCTTTTGCCTGCCGCCATGTAAGATACGACTTTGCTCCTTATTTGCCTTCTGCCATGACTATGAGATCTCCCCAGCCATGTGGAACTGTGAGTCTATTAAACCTCTTTCCTTTATAAATTACCCAGTCTTGAGTATGTCTTTACTAGCAATGTGAGAACAGACTAATTCATTACTTCAACCTTTCCTTCCTACAAAGCCTGCTTCCCATAGTCCCTGCATGTTCACTCTTCTGTGTGCATCCTCTGTGTGGCCCCATGCGTGGTGTGTGCTGAGCTCTTCCTCCAGGCTATAAGTCTGTGTGAGTGAGTGATCAGCTACCATTACTGTCCTCTGTCCAGGCCCAGGGGTCAAGTGTTGAGTCTTGCCATGGCCCTAGTGTGGGAATTCCTCCCTCATCAACAGGGTGAATAGGAGAAGGCAAAAACCACTCTTTCCTCTCCCATGTAGTATTTTTGTCCTGACTGAAAAAAAAGAGTCTTCTGTCCAAATTCTGAAAGTGAGGAGATAATGCAAATTACATGCTGCAGTGGAAATTTCAGATCCAGGTGCGTGGATTGGAAGCCATGTGTGGAGTGAGTGTAGCCAGTTACCACTCAGCCTAGGTAAGGCCCGAGTATGGAGACCCCATTGTCCACAATCCGTACTGTGATCACCCTCTTGGCAGGAAAAGGGGAGTGAAGATCACACTTGAGAGCAGATTTTTAAAGGGGTTTCTCACTTCCTGTATTGCAGAAGGTTTGAATGTGAAGGGCGGAAGCTGCCTACCAGATTTACACTCGCTGGCTGTAGAATATGCACAGGAGTTTACATTTCATTATTAGTAGATTTACTGCTGAGAAAATTTACTTTCTATAACAATTTCACTCTATCCAGTTGCCTTTTAGAAATGATGACATTAGGACTAATAAATAGCGTGAGATTCCAGAAAGAGAAATGACCTTCCCAATAGTTCTGAAAAATTAAGTATGTTTCCACCAAACATTTCACAACTGCTTAATTAAAAATACCTGCCATTATTTTGATTAGAATTTCAGGAGGCTGGATGCCTTTCCTTATCTGGTCTTTGTAGGTCTAGCCTGAATAATTATAAAGAATGATTATCTAAATGTCAAACTGCCTTATCTGCCCATGTCCTACTACACTACACTGTCATGTAATTAGCAGAAAGGAAAGGTCATGACCTGCAACGTCAACGTGGAAATGACTTCTCTTTTCCCCTGGAGAGGAAAACATGGTGAGTGACATTCAGGAAAAGTCATGGCTGTAGATCTCTATGTGTTGATATAGAACAATCTTTATCATTGAGCAACAGAAAGGATCAGAGCTAAGGATATCGTCTGCTTCCATTTATGTTCTTAAAGGGTGAAATACACAGGCGGGCAGATCACCTGAGGTCAGGAGTTCGAGACCAACGTGGCCAAATGCTGAAACCCCGTCTCTACTAAAAAATACAAAAAAAAAAAAAAAAAAAATTAGCCAGGTGAGGTGGTGGGCACCTGTAATCCCAGCTACTCAGACGGCTGAGGCAGGAGAATCACTTGAACCCGGGAGGCAGAGGTTTCAGTGAGCCAAGATCATGCCACTGCACTCCAGCCTGGGCGACAGAGTAAGACTCCATCTCAAAAAAAAGGGTGAAATAAACTTGGATATGCACTGGATAACTCTGGAGGACTATATGTGCATGCACACACACACACACACACATACACACACACACACACACAATGACTATGTGTAGAGACAATTCTTTACCTAGGGTAAGATAAAGGATTTTTTAGCTGGGCGCAGTGCAGTAACTCATGCCTGTGATCTCAACACTTTGGGAGGCTGAGGTGGACAGACTCCTTGAGCTCAGGAACTCGAGACCAGCCTGGGCAACATAGGGAGACCCCTGTCTCTACAAAAAATACAAACATTAGCTGGGCATGGTGACATGTGCCTGCAGTCTCAGCTACTCGGAGGTTGAGACAGGAGGATTGCATGAGCCCCAGGAGGTTGAGGCTGCAGTGAGCCATGACTACGCACTACACTCCAGCCTGGGCGAAGAGCAAGATCTTGCCTCAAAAAAAAAGAAAATTATTTTCAAATGTATGTTTTCCTTTATGTTCATTTGCACTGTATATTTTTATCATGGTAAACATAAAGTTTCGTTTTATTTATCACATATAAGTATTGATTTATTTCATTATCTCCTTAAAAAATAATAACTATAACACATATTTATATTACCAAACATTTCTTTCTTATTATAAACCAGACAATATACTAAGACATTTAATTATGGTGTTGCATTTAACCTTTATGAAATTCCCAAGAGGGAGGTGCATATTAAACAGTCTCATTTTGTAGATTGGGAAATGGAGGTTCAGGAAGGTCCAATAATTCCTCAAAATACACCACAAATTACCCCGTTCTCCCACTCTCAGAGTCAGCCAGCTTAACCACTGCACTCTGAAATCCTTTCAATTTCAGACAGGTTATGGGGCTCCGGTCTAATACACACATTTTTGACTCCTTTGCTCAAATCTCTAGTGTTTTAAAGGTTGTACCGGTGAAACTGGGCTATAAGTTAAGGGTAAGTTCCAGAAGAGGTTTTTATTGGCATTTAAGGATCTTAGATTCATTTCGTATTTTAACTTTTCCAAAATCAGTAACCAGAAAAAGAAATTTCAATTTTTACAAATAGCTCAAATTATTTTTAAAAATCATTTCTTTTTTTCACAGCAATTAATTCCTGGAGTTTTAATATTGCCACTCCATCTTTAATCTTTTTACTGAATTGCCTGATGATAATTTGCATATCATTATAAATAATTACTTGCAAATTTCACTAGTAAAGCTCAGCTTGGAACTGTGACATTTTCCCAAAATAAGTGGTTCAACGAAGCAAAACTGCATTCATTGATTTAAAATTGAGCAAATATTTGGTAAAATCTACTATATATCCAATTTTGGGAAACAAAGAGAGTCAGTCTCTTGAGCTGTTGTCAAACTGCCCAGAGCTGTTTGGTTGAACTTGTTCACTCTTATTATAAACGGTGAGTAGTAACAGTAATTGTAATATTTTCAAGAGAGTACCTGGATTGAATGCTTAGCGATGCCATAAGAAATCTATTTTTTCTTCTTCTAGAATCATTACCTATGAGAGAGAAACATTATAGGTTTTATAAATAAAAAGCAATTGATTCAGAGTACTCGTCTTAGAGAAATATGAAATACTCCATTCATCTGTTTATAAGTTTAAAGACAAGGAATATGAAACTATTCATTAATATAGTGATAAACAATTCAATCTTTTCTTTCAGCTCTATATTATGGTCAATTAAGGATGCAAGTGAGGAGATACAAAGCAGAGGCTGAAAAAATGAGAGCAGAAAAATAGTTGCTGTTGAAAATCAGGAGAGCTCAGTCTGTCTGGTGCGGGCTGCATCCCAGGAGACTGACTGCAGGGCGGTGTTCCCGCTGCAAAGCAGAGAAATGAACTTGTTGGTCTGTGTGGTCTCAGCCTGCTCTACCTGTCAGAGTCAGAGAGGAAAATTACTAGCAAAGAAACAGAAACTCATGAAAACACACACGCACACGCGCGCGCACACACACGCGCACACACAGACGCACGCGCGCGCTCACACACACACAGGCAAAACACAGAGGGAACCTGGGGCGGGGGAGAAGGGGTTCCCTGTTTGTAGAAAATAAAGCCATTGTTGACTTGTCAAGGAACCCATTCACAGACTTTTCTTCCAGATTTTTCGGATCAATGCCTATTTAAGTCCTTCCTTATTCAAAATTTTTATTGAGGTTATTGTCAATTTAGGCCAGTTGTAAAACATAATATACAGTGATAATGTGTATACTTTACCCACTGTCTCCCAGTGGTAACATTTTGTAAATTATAATTGATATCACATTAAAGAAATTGACATTGATGCACTCCACCAATCTCATTCAGATTTCCTGTTTTGTTTGTATTTGCAGGTGTATGTGTGTGTGGTGTCTGGTGTGTGTGATTAGTCCTATCGATTTTCTCACATGTGTAGGTTCATACATTTGCTACCTCATTCAGGGGAACCTCACAGCAGCATCACCCAGCATCACTCCTGTTGCCCTTTTATAACTGCATTCACGCCCACGCCTGCAGCAGCTGTCTCTAGCCTCTGGCAAACACTGATCTGCCCTCCATGTCTGTAGTTTTTTCATTGAAAAAGTGTTACTTAAATGGAATCATACACTACGTCACCAATGAGATTGGCTATTCTAGCCCTGCATAATGTCCTGGAGACTCAGCTGCATTGTTGCCTAGAGCAATAGTTCCTTCTGGTTTATTGTTGAGTTGCATCCCATGGTATGGGTGTACCCCAGCTTGTTTAACCATTTACCCATTCAAGGACCTCTAGACTGTTATTAATTTGGGACTATTACAAAAATAATATTCCATTGTCTGCATATACCACAGTATGTGTATCTGCTCAGCTACTGAAGGACATGTTGGTGGCTTCACTTGTAAATCAAGCTGCTATAGACATTGCTGTGACGTTTCTTGTGTGGACCTAAGTTTTCAGCTTATTCGAGTAAATTCCTGTGACTGTAGGATCCTATGCCACATGGATGCTTAGCATTGTACATCACCAAATTGTCTTCCATATTGGCCATATCATTATTTCCACCAGCAGTGAATGCCAGCTCTTGCTGCTCAATGTCCTCACCGGCACTTGGTGTTGTCGGCGTTTTGGATTGTAGCCATTCTTTTTTTTTTTTTTTAAATTATACTTTAAGTTCTAGGGTACATGTGCATAACGTGCAGGTTTGTTACATATGTATACATGTGCCATGTTGGTGTGCTGCACCCATCAACTCATCAGCACCCATCAATTCATCATTTATATCAGGTATAACTCCCCAATGCAATCCCTCCCCCCTCCCCCCTCCCCATGATAGGCCCCATTGTGTGATGTTCCCCTTCCCGAGTCCAAGTGAGCTCATTGTTCAGTTCCCACCTATGAGTGAGAACATGCGGTGTTTGGTTTTCTCTTCTTGTGATAGTTTGCTAAGAATGATGGTTTCCAGCTGCATCCATGTCCCTACAAAGGACGCTAACTCATCGTTTTTTATGGCTGCATAGTATTCCATGGTGTATATG
>NC_045443.1:125410607-125411333 GCF_002776525.5 Piliocolobus tephrosceles | reverse complement strand
ATTGCCAAGACAATCCTAAGTCAAAAGGACAAAGCCGGAGGCGTCACACTACCTGACTTCAAACTATACTACAAGGCTACAGTAACCAAAACAGCATGGTACTGGTACCAAAACAGAGATATAGACCAATGGAACAGAACGGAGCCTTCAGAAATAATGCCACACATCTACAACCATCTGATATTTGACAAACCTGAGAAAAACAAGAAATGGGGAAAGGATTCCCTATTTAATAAATGGTGCTGGGAAAATTGGCTAGCCATAAGTAGAAAGCTGAAACTGGATCCTTTCCTTACTCCTTATACGAAGATTAATTCAAGATGGATTAGAGACTTAAATGTTAGACCTAATACCATAAAAACCCTAGAAGAAAATCTAGGTAGTACCATTCAGGACATAGGCATGGGCAAGGACTTCATGTCTAAAACACCAAAAGCAACGGCAGCAAAAGCCAAAATTGACAAATGGGATCTAATTAAACTAAAGAGCTTCTGCACAGCAAAAGAAACTACCATCAGAGTGAACAGGCAACCTACAGAATGGGAGAAAATTTTTGCAATCTACTCATCTGACAAAGGGCTAATTTCCAGAATCTACAAAGAACTCAAACAAATATACAAGAAAAAAACAAACAACCCCATCCAAAAGTGGGGAAAGGATATGAACAGACATTTCTCAGAAGAAGACATTCATACAGCCAACAGACACATGAAAAAATGCTCATCA